>NC_092232.1:48387481-48677481 GCF_036320965.1 Panulirus ornatus
ATGTGTGCGAGGTAGCGCTAGGAAAAGACAACAAAGGCCCCATTCGTTCACACTCAGTCTCTAGCTGTCATGCAATAATGCCCGAAACCACAGCTCCCTTTCCACATCCAGGCCCCACAGAACTTTCCATGGTTTACCCCAGACGCTTCACATGCCCTAATTCAATCCATTGACAGCACGTCGACCCCGGTATACCACATCGATCCAATTCACTCTATGCCTTGCCCGCCTTTCACCCTCCTGCATGTTCAGGCCCCGATCACTCAAAATCTTTTTCACTCCAAAAGAGGGTGTTTTGAAATGGTTTGGGCACATGGAGAGAATGAGTGAGGAAAGATTGACCAAGAGGATATATGTGTCGGAGGTGGAGGGAACGAGGAGAAGTGGGAGACCAAATTGGAGGTGGAAAGATATATATATATATATATATATATATATATATATATATATATATATATATATATATATATATATATATATATATATTCGAAGTACTCGCGTGTAACTCAAAAGATCAGCAGACCTTAAGTACTGACACAGTCCAACTTTTCCTCACACTCCGGGGGGGGGAGAGGAGAGAGAGAGAGAGAGAGAGAGAGAGAGAGAGAGAGAGAGAGAGAGAGAGAGAGAAATGCCTTACACCAATTTTCAATTTTCGATGCAATTTCTCTGTAAGCACATTTGGTGATGATAATTCCATCCGGAATACAGGGGGCTCAACAGCTGGATGATATCTCCGTTCTCAGCACAAAAGTGAACCACAGGAAGGACTAGTTTAGAAAATATTATTAACGCTTACAACGGCACGCAAGGCCGTTTTCAGGGAGTTTATTTAAATGCGTTCTAAGCAGCTAATATGAAACTACGCATTACATAATTCATTCGGCTCATGTAATACATGCGTCTGTACCGAAGACAAAAAAAAAAACCACTGATGCTACTTTTTTTGATTGGGTTACGAGAGGAAGTGGGAGAAAGTGGAGACCGTGAGATCATACGGGCCAGACCCGTACCAGACAAACACCACTGTGTCATGGGAGAACACAGGCAAACAGCTCAAGTAAATAAAGACTGTCTCTTTGGCTCCCTCTCTACAATGTTATATCCCAGATGTATTTTATTTTCTTATTTTATTGTTCGTATATTTGCAGTCTTTGGCTGCCCTCAATCATTCAGGAAATTGTTAATTATTATTATTAATTTATGTGCTTCGTAGTGGCCCGTCCCCGGCTCTGGGAGGCGCTATTGAACCGATATGATTTTGTGGAATTTGTTGAGCGACAAAACTTTTGGTTATGTAAACTTCTAAGCTAAATAGGACCCTAAAATTCTTTGAATTAGTATCGTAGTGTATGCTTCGGTTTCCTTTAATTCGTAGCTTTACCACATAAAAACTATCAATAAGATTATATGATTTGGCTATGAAAAATCTATTTGTCTTTCATTTCATCCAAAAGTAGTTATTTATACTTTTTTTCTAATCTCTCCCTGTACTACCCACCTACGTCTCGGCAAGAGTTTTTAACTTAAGTGGTTGTTAAGTTTCACTCCTTTGGCCCCATTTGTTGTCTTTCTCCTTCATCGAAATGGTCACTACTGTTTTCTCTTCAGTCCACAACCACCATCTCTCCATCTCACAGATAACATATTATAACCCGTTCAAGTCAAACGACTCGTTCTTCGTGACTCTAGCGGTGAGCGCTACGTGCTAGCTAGCCTCACCTTTTGGCAATAATCTCGTAAAATGGTACTCTCTCTCTCTCTCTCTCTCTCTCTCTCTCTCTCTCTCTCTCTCTCTCTCTCTCCTGACTCACGTCCAGATCTCCGTCAAAGAGCAATAGGCAGACGACAACCAAGCGAAGCTTGAAGTGTCCCTCGGACGCTGATACCATTGGGAAAGTATAGTCGTCATTGTGACCCAGGTAAGGTTGACTCAGAGATAAAAGCCCGGCGATGGTAAAACTCCCTCCATAATTGCGCAAGTAGGTTAGGTTAGGTGTTCCCAGTGCGTGGACTGGACCCGCTCGGGGCAGTATAGAAGGAAAAATGAACCGTGAATCTCCAATATCTACCTATCTATCTATCTATCTATCTATCTATCTATATATCTATATATATATATATATATATATATATATATATATATATATATATATGTATATATATATATATATATATATATATATATATATATATATATATATATATATATATATATATATATATATATATATATATATATATTTCAACGGAAGTTTGCCGACAGTGTCGGTTCCACTGTTGCATAACCTGGACATGTCCACAGAAAACTGTTTTGGTTTCGTGTGTGTGTGTGTGTGTGTGTGTGTGTGTGTGTGTGTGTGTGTGTGTGTGTGTTGGGTGAAGGTGGGACGTCGGGGTAAGAACCCAAAGATTAACCTCCAACGCTGACGCTGAGGAGTAGATGTGAGGCAGCGGAATGAAGTTGTAGTTGTAGGGTATTGTAAACTGTACATTGAGATACGACTATGCGCCAGGGCAGATGCATGGGCTGCAGTGAGGAGTGACAATTGGCCCCAACCTAGAATATGTCTCCTCCTACGAGTCTCTATACAGTGGTCATATTGAACCCAGAGGTTCACCACATGAATACCCGTCCGTGATTCTCACTCGGCTACAGCGTTGTGGATCCAGTGAAGGTGACGAATACATCTCCCAGTATGTTGACAACAAAAATCTTGCATCTCCCAAGATAAGGTGGAGGAGGTTGCTACAAAACACTTACGGCCAGATACATGATATTATACCGCCTTTTATGTGGGACTCGCTCTCGTCAAAACGTCATTAGCTTGAGTGGTTGACGAGTTCACAAACATACGGGATTTAGGAATATTCTGTAGAGCTGTTTGAATCGTGGAGGATTCATCATGTGGTACAGTGGTGGGTTGTACCGTCCCCCTGTTTCGTTCCGAGGCTTTCCGTCCCGTTCACTGGACTGAACTGGAATGAACCATAGTTGTTGATTGGTCACCCGGACCTGGTGAGTGTACGTGTGAATACTGGAGACATTACCGTGGCACGGCAGTACACCAAGTACTCTCAGGAGTACCTGAGATGGGTGTGGTGCCTGAGCCGTGGGTTGACCCCCATTACGACCAGCTGCCACAGCAGAAGGAGGGGATCTCGTCTCACTGAGTCATTTGCCGAAAGGTTTGATCCATGTGACAGTCACGTGATGGATAAACCAGTTCTTACCTCTGACCCACTTATATGTGATGGCTAGGTGGGGGCTTGTGGGCTGCTGGTAGATGGCGTGGCTGAGTCAGAGTCCACAAGTGTCATTTCGGTGCAATGACTCTGTGCAAACTTCTCTGTGGGTGCTGCGAGCGGTGGAGGGAGTAGACGGAGGGTGGTGTGGTGGCTGGAGGTGGGTGGGCGGGCGCGTGTGCCAGGGCGAGGCTGGTACTGCTCGACATCCTCACCGGCCGGCTATGGAAAGGTGTCCTTTTCCCCCTCACTCTTGGTAGTGGGTGCGAAGAGTCTTTGACGAGACACGTTGCGTCCGGATACGTGTTGGAGTCTATGGTTTCCACCTCCCTAGTATTCTCATGTGCCGCCCGGCTGATGGCTTCCAGCATCCTCAGCATCACAAGACAACACAAGGCGCGCGCGGAAAGGTGAATAATACCTCGGCCAACCTTGTCTAACTCTACCTATGGTGCCTGGACGCAGCCGACACTGTTCCACCCGTGGTATGCCCTTTGCCCTGAAACATTCATTCGTTTCCGTTTCTCATCGGGCGCAGGCGTGGATGACAAACTTGCATAGTCTTCTGCCGTCCACCAGACGTTTTCTGATCCTTCAAAAAAGTGTTATTCGTACTGCCTCTGTGTCGTCACTGTCTGCTGAGGTAGCCTCCATACCCTGGACTGGGCACGAAGATCACCATTGAAGAAATCAACTGCACCCGGGTCACGTCAGGAGCGGCTTCAACGCCGCTGGAAGCTTCCCAAGTAACTCGTTGCTCAATATCCTCGTGAACTTCCCGAGGGAGAGAGACCCGGGCGTTAAGCTGCGTCTCTTTCTACCATCGGCGCTTCTTCTGACCGCGACGAGACCTCATACTCACTGTGGCGTCCTGGAAGGGGAATGCTACAGCTTCCTGACGAACACTTGAGGCCGCTTTCTCCCTCTCCTGGGAATACGGCCGTGCTACCCGCAAAACAAGTGCCCTCACACTGGACACACCTCAGACTAGTGCCTGCCCCAACGCACCTCGTCAAAGTTAACGATTCCGTAATCACAGAAGCGGCATCAGCCCTCACCAAGTTTGTGAATCGCATCCAGACACCAACTCCTACGCCGCTGGAACGTCATGACGTAGGTGAAGCCATAGCGAGCAACACCCAACTTGATATCATCTACTACCTTCAAGAGCCACGCCATCACCTCAACCCACTGTTACCTGAGCCTCGGTGGACGAGGCGGGGATAACCCCATGCCCAGATCACAATCCCTCATGAGCCCATTGGTGAAGCAGACTACCCTGGTAACGTCAGTCAACTCTACGCTACGCTACGTTACAAGGACTTGATTCTTCACAACCTGCCACACTCGGGATGAACCAACCCATCTGCAGAGTAGACTTCACCTCACGGCAACACCGCTCCTGCCAATGGCCCCCAACAGCCCCGTTGGCTCACTTCGTGTACCGACTGCGCATTATCTCATTCACTATCGCTTATCAGAACCTACTCATGTACTCAAAGGCTATCTTGACCTAGGCTACGGTACGAGATCTTATCTCCGGGCGTTCCTCCGCACTCGTAAAGTAAACACTCTGTGAGTTCCACGAGATTCTCCCCCCTACGTCTGACGTGGCACCTCTGTCCCTTGTTAACCTTCAGGGCCTCTTCGCTGAAGAGCTTGGTGACCGGGCAAGCTGACTACATTCCCGCTAATGTTGATTCCTTTTCCACTGACTACCTCGCTGTTGTCAAGAGAGCTCTATAATCTCCATTTACCGCGAACACTACTGAAGAAGAAACAAAAGAAACGCAAGGACATCTGGACACCTGACGAGACGACTAGAAGCTCATGAGGATAAGGACCACATGTCTTCAGGTGTCAAGAGGATGAGGACCAAATATCTTCAGGTGTCAAGAGGATGAGGACCACGTATCTTCAGGTGTCAAGAGGATGAGGACCACATGTCTTCAGGTGTCAAGAGGATGAGGACCACATGTCTTCAGGTGTCAAGAGGATGAGGACCACATGTCTTCAGGTGTCAAGAGGATGAGGACCACATGTCTTCAGGTGTCAAGAGGATGAGGACCACATATCTTCAGGTGTCAAGAGGATGAGGACCACGTATCTTCAGGTGTCAAGAGGATGAGGACCACATGTCTTCAGGTGTCAAGAGGATGAGGACCACATGTCTTCAGGTGTCAAGAGGATGAGGACCACATGTCTTCAGGTGTCAAGAGGATGAGGACCACATGTCTTCAGGTGTCAAGAGGATGAGGACCACATATCTTCAGGTGTCAAGAGGATGAGGACCACATGTCTTCAGGTGTCAAGAGGATGAGGACCACATGTCTTCAGGTGTCAAGAGGATGAGGACCACATGTCTTCAGGTGTCAAGAGGATGAGGACCACATATCTTCAGGTGTCAAGAGGATGAGGACCACATATCTTCAGGTGTCAAGAGGATGAGGACCACATATCTTCAGGTGTCAAGAGGATAAGGACCACATATCTTCAGGTGTCAACCTTTAAGACCATAACGGCGACATTCTCTCTGCAGCCCTGGTGTTGCCACCTCTATGGTGTGAACGTCCATCCATCCCTCCGCCCCAAGCAAAGTCAAGCATGGAGGACAACAAAATCATTCTCAAAAATGTCCACCTCTTTATCACAGTCCTACCAGCTCTGCTAATAACCTAGTTTAGCGGTGAATAGCTATCCGAACTTAACTAACACTGACAGACACTTCAGCACGCAAGGAGCCTACTGCAGTAAACAAATGGAAACATATCTATTTATTTATTTATTTTGTGCTGTCGATGTCTCCCGCGTTAGCGAGGTAGCGCAAGGAAACAGACGAAAGAATGGCCCAACCCACCCACAGACACGTGTATATACATACACGTCCACACACGCAAATATACATACATATACATCTCAACGTATACACATATATACACACAGACACAGGCATATACATATATACACAAGTACATAATTCATACTGTCTGCCTTTATTCATTCCCATCGCCACCCCGCCCATAATTCATACTGTCTGCCTTTATTCATTCCCATCGCCACCCCGCCCATAATTCATACTGTCTGCCTTTATTCATTCCCATCGCCACCCCGCCCATAATTCATACTGTCTGCCTTTATTCATTCCCATCACCACCCCGCCCATAATTCATAGTCTGCCTTTATTCATTCCCATCGGCACCCCCGCCACACATGAAACAAATGGAAACATACGACATCACAATCACACAATGAAGAACGGCAAAGTGCAGACCCCCATACCTGGGGATGAAGGTGTCAATTATGATATGTTCCGAGTTATCCTAAGTCTTAAGACACACAAAAAAAAAATCCCCTCAAACCTCCTGCTTGATCTCTGTACGATGAGTCCTTAGCAAGGTGTGTGTGTGTGTGTGAATACGTAATACCATCATGTGTGTGTCCCCCGAGTCTAATTGAGAGAAATGTTCTATTGTTTCCGGAAAAAAAGAGTCTTAGAACGTCTCGTGCTGAAGACACATTCATATCACCTCAGCCTAAGTATTCCCCTCACGTCTTAGGCTTCTTGTTTGGAAGAGGCACACACACACACACACACCACTGCTTCCCTGCGCACTACGCTCCCAAACAGCACCCCGTGAGCACAACTTTTACACACCTTAAGCCCACTGTCCATGTTGACGGCAGAGATACTCTCCTTAGAGACCAGATACTCCAATGGCTCAAGGGGGCTGCCGACCAGATCGTCATTCCAATGTTCTACTTTCAGAAAGACGCTCTCAACGACCCCTCTGGGAGTGGCTCTTGGGCCAGGCACCACTCCATCGTTTCATGTACAGGCAGCCCGTCCCATCCTGGGAGTGGCTCTTCGGCCAGGCACCACTCCATCGTCTCATGCACAGGCAGCCCGTCCCATCCCGGGAGTGGCTCTTGGGCCAGGCACCACTCCATCGTCTCATGTACAGGCAGCCCGTCCCATCCTGGGAGTGGCTCGTCGGCCAGGCACCACTCCATCGTCTCATGTACAGGCAGCCCGTCCCATCCTGGGAGTGGCTCTTCGGCCAGGCACCACTCCATCGTCTCATGTACAGGCAGCCCGTCCCATCCCTGACATCCCTTGATAATGATGATATTTGCACTTAGATTAGGCTGACGGTACCTGTGTTTATCAAGGCCTCATTGGAGAGATTAAAATCCAACGTTAGCCATGCCAAGCGCGCTGTGCAGCGGCGCCACCACTCAGCCTTGCCCCGTCATCAAAAAACGAAGCCATGGCTTCTTTAGCTTTTGACATGGTCCACATTAAGGCGAAGGGAGTACGCTCAAGTTTCCCCTCCGACAATTATCAAAAGTCAGTCTTGAGAAATTCACACACACACACACACACGCTCCCCTTTCTAACCCTGGTTTAGTCAAGATTCAGTTTCACCTTCAGCAAGTGTCTCAGAAACCCAATAATTGCTCCAAACCTTCCACAAGTCATACTCTTATTTTTTCATATACTTACCTGGCATTCACACCCACCAACACACACATACACACACACACACGTAACAAAAAATATATGCAACTCCGGCCTTAATGACCCAGGCAGTTGATAGGCCTAAAACCCAAACAAAACCACAACTAACCACAAGTCTATCAAGAACCCTACAACTACCCTGAACTTTGCCAAAGTCCACCTACAACTGCTTTGAATTTCAGCACTAATCACATTGTCCTCACACCTCGCTACCTTTTACTGACTTCGAGAGAGGTTTTGAGGCGGAAGTACAGAACCTGCCGAAGGAAAAGAGGAAACTTGTGAAGACGTTGAGAGAGAGAGAGAGAGAGAGAGAGAGAGAGAGAGAGAGAGAGAGAGAGAGAGAGAGAGAGGCCGATATTGGGTTTTGGGAGGTACTATACTAAACATACCCTAGATTTTATCTACCCCAGATGTCTACTTGGGAGGCACTAAACATACCCTAGATTTCATCTACCCCAGATGTCTACTGACATCTCATGTCCCAGCCGGAGGGTCACATAGTCTTGCTTGCTCAGGCAAGGGTGGATATGCTAATAGGCCAGGGAGGGATATGCCCTTTACACCACCCATTTCACTCGCTAATAGCGAGAACTTTATTGCAATCGTTCCAATAGTACCCACTGTGAAGTATTTACTTCAACCTTACCCAATGTGAAGTATATGCTCCAACTCTACCCACTGTGAAGTATTTGGTTCAACTCCACCCACTGTGGAATATTTAGTTCAACTCCGCCCACCGTGAAGTATTTGGTTCAACTCCCCCCACTGTGAAGTATTTAGTTCAACTCCACCCACTGTGAAGTATTTACTTCAACTCTACCCACTGTGAAGTATTTAGTTCAACTCCCCCCCACTGTGAAGTATTTGGTTCAACTCCACCCACTGTGAAGTATTTCGTTCAATTCTACCCACTGTGAAGTATTTGGTCTAGCTCCACCGTGAAATATTTGGTTCAACACTCACTGTGAAGTATTTAGTCCAGCCACCCATTGTGAGATATTTGGTTCAACACTCACTGTGAAATATTTAGTCCAGCCACCCACTGAGAAGTGTTTGGTTCAACTCCACCCACTGTGAAGAGTTTGGTTCAGGCTTCACCCTTTTTGAAGTATTTGGATCAACTCCACCCACTGTGAAGTATTCATTTCAACTCTACCCACTGTGAAGTATCTAATTCAGCTCCACCCACTGAGAAGTATTTGGTTCAACTCCACCCACTGTGAAGAGTTTGGTTCAGCTCCACCCTTTTTGAAGTATTTGGATCAACTCCACCCACTGTGAAGTGCATAGCGTCCTCATGCCACTGAGATACATGGGCCAACACAGAGCTCATGCTGTTGTCATCCTCTCTGAGCTCTAAATCAGTCCTTGTGTTGACGTGCCCTGGTGGAACCTGTTCCTTCCACTGCTGGTCGAAGCTCATAACGGTGTTTGTAACTGGCTAAGCTCATAACTGTGTTTGTAACTGGCTAAGCTCATAACTGTGTTTGTAACTGGCTAAGCACATAACTGTGTTTGTAACTGGCTACTAACTAACTCCTCGCCTTAGGAGTCTAAACCTATAACTCTGTGTTCATGATTCGCAATTAATATCACTCCTTGCTGGGCAAATTCTATAATTATGTTCATAATATATTAACTTCACACCTTAGTAGTCAAAGCCTATAATTATGTTTATGATTTGCAATTAACATCACTCCTTGCTGGTCGAAGTCTATAATTATGTTCATAATATATTATTAACTTCACACCTTAGTAGTCAAAGCCTATGATCATGTTTGTGATTTGCAATTAACATCACTCCTTATTAGTTGGTCTATGGTTGTGTTCAGGTGCAATTAACTCCAATTCTTATCAGTCGAAGACTAAAATAAATTCAAGTTATACTATCAACTTCGTTTCTCACCTACCGAAGCCCATAATTATGTTCATAATTTTCAGTTAAGCTCACTACTTACTGGTCGAAGCCTACATAAATATGGTAATAAAAAGGCGAGTCCCACTGTCAATATTCTTTCTTATCTTAATAATGTCTGGTCATCAACCCTAAAAGATTTGGGGGAATCCGATGCAGTTGCCTTTGACATATCCAAAGCCTTTGACAGTTTAGCATCGGGGTCTCATTTCTGAGCTCCACTCACTCTGCTCCTTCATATCTAGCTTCCTTTCTGGCCGATCTATCTCGGCAGTTGTAGATGGATCACCTTTTCCATCTTTCTCCATCAACAGAGGTGTCCCTCAAGGTCCTATCCTGTCCCCTACACTTTTTCTCCCTTTTATCAACGATTTCCTTTTTTTTTCCACATCCTTTCTTCCATAAAATAGCCAAATGCACTCATACGCTGACGACTTAGCACTGTATTCCTCCACATCCTTCAATTCTCCTTCTACTCTCACTCGATCTGCATCTCGTCTTGACACAACTTCCTCATTAAACCCAGCCTTGGACAGGCTACCTCAATGGGGTAGACGAAATCTGGTTAAGTTTAATGCCTCCAAGATCCAATTTCTTCCCAGCTCTCTATCGAAAATTCCTCATACCATACTTCGTATATTACTGTAACACATCCAGTCTATCGTGGAAACCCCACATGACGGAAGTGGCTAAGTCTACTTCCAAAACACTGGGAGTCCTGTTTAGGTGTCGACATTTCTTTTCTTTCAAATAGTTGTTCGTTTATTGCATCATCCACAGCCACTGACATTACCAACCCCAGCCACTGGTACTGACAGCATCAACCCCAGCCACTGGTACTGATACAACCAACCTCAGCCACTGGTACTGATACAACCAACCTCAGCCACTGGTACTGATACAACCAACCTCAGCCACTGGTACTGATACAACCAACCTCAGCCACTGGTACTGATACAACCAACCTCAGCCACTGGTACTGATACAACCAACCTCAGCCACTGGTACTGATACAACCAATCTCAGCCACTGGTACTGATACAACCAACCTCAGCCACTGGTACTGATACAACCAATCTCAGCCACTGGTACTGATACAACCAACCTCAGCCACTGGTACTGATACAACCAACCTCAGCCACTGGTACTGATACAACCAACCTCAGCCACTGGTACTGATACAACCAACCTCAGCCACTGGTACTGATACAACCAATCTCAGCCACTCGTATTGACACCATCAACCTCAGCCACTCGTATTGACACCATCAAACTCAGCCACTGGTACTGATCAATCTCAGCCACTGGTACTGATCAAACTCCGCCACTGGCACTGATCAACCTCAGCCAATGGCACTGATCAACCTCAGCCACTGGTACTGATCAACCCCAGCCACTGGTACTGATCAAACTCAGCCACTGGCACTATTCAACCTCAGCCACTGGCACTATTCAACCTCAGCCATTGGTACTGATCAACCTCAGCCACTGGCACTGATCAACCTCAGCCACTGGCACTATTCAACCTCAGCCACAGGGGCTGGTACCACCAACCCCAGCCACTCGCTAAGACAATGATATACGAACACACCGCACATTAGAGAACGTAGCGGCTCTGGATTCATTCCGATGTTAAATTCAGTCGAGAGAATCAGTCAGATTCTCATAACACTGAACACAACCACTGTACAACGATACAAATAAATAAATAAATAAACACTGAACACAACCACTGTACAACGATACAAATAAATAAATAAATAAATAAATGAATAAATATATATATATATATATATATATATATATATATATATATATATATATATAGAGAGAGAGAGAGAGAGAGAGAGAGAGAGAGAGAGAGAGAGAGAGAGAGAGAGAGAGAGAGAGAGAGAGAGAGAGAATCATTATAAACTGTCATTGTTTTGGGAAGGTGGTGAAACTGGCAAGGCCAATCCATTGGTTACCAGTTTACCTCATTTTAAACCACTGCTACAATGAAATGAACATAGCTATACATGTACATATATATTCTACCTTTCCTAGTCGAGGGACGAAAAGTATGAGCATGACGGCAAGAATATACGTAACCACACCAGTGTCATCATTAAGTCTAATGTATACCGTTATCACAAGGATAACCCCACACCACCACGCCCTGATCACAGTGATTTGTGTGAACCTAAACCTCACACATGAGAGAGATGCTGGAGGACGGAGGGGTCGGTCCTGTGAGCATTCAGCATTATGATGCGTGTATGGCCTCTCTCTCTCTCTCTCTCCCCCTCAGGCAAGCAGCACGGCTCCGCACACACAGTAGCTCATGTCAGCGGGCTGAGTGATACTGTATGGCCTACCCCAAGCTTTTTCCAATGTCGCCTCTCCGCCCCACACGCCTCTTCGAAAACACTCCCTCGCACTCCCTCTGTTGCCGTGTGCCCTGAAATGGCCCCTCACCCACCCTCCTCACGATCCAGGGCGAGAACTGACCACGTCACTGACCACGATGCTCCTGGCAGGGGGTTCAACTCTCGCCCCGCCCTCCAAATTTGCCAAGGGCTGTGTCACGCCCTGTGACGTGTTGACGTGATTTCGGCACATTGTCACACACCGAGTGAGTTGGTAACGCCAAGTATACCGTGTGTATCATATCTTTTATATCTACATAAACCTCTCATGTCCTGTATTATCATCAACTCTATTATCATCAACACTTCCCCTCACCTCAATGTCTCCTCCTCCACGCGTACCTCCTCCTAATACCTTATGATGAGACACCTTCACTTTGAACAAGACATTTTTTTTTTTTACGTATACTCAAGATGTTTTTACGTATACTCAAGAAGTTTTTACGTATACTCAAGATATTTTTACGTATACTCAAGATATTTTTACGTATACTCAAGTTTTTGTTACGTATACTCAAGATATTTTTAAGTATACTCAAGTTTTTGTTACGTATACTCAAGATATTGTTACGTATACTCGAGATATTTTTAAGTATACTCAAGTTTTTGTTACGTATACTCAAGATATTTTTAAGTATACTCAAGTTTTTGTTACGTATACTCAAGATATTGTTACGTATACTCAAGAAATTTTTACGTATACTCAAGATATTGTTACGTATACTCAAGAAATTTTTACGTATACTCAAGATATTGTTACGTATACTCAAGATATTTTTACGTATACTCAAGATATTTTTACGTATACTCAAGATATTTTTTCCCGTTCTTCATTCGACTCAAGAGTCTGATCGCTCGCGGCTGCTTCAGCGACCCACGGCTTCAAAATTGACGAGAACATTCATCGGGTGTGTGCCGCCTGCACACAACAATGAGCTAAGCTTCACCCAAACACTCTGTGACAGGGCAGCTCCGAGTCGGTGCAACACGTTCTAATGAGAGCGTCGTTGAAGGTAAGCGGCATGGCAAGTCATGCTCTGGACGGACTTGTTTACAAACTTTTGTCTTCGTCACGGTGAGCGCCGAAAACCCTGCTCGATATACCAATAGGGTTGTGGCAAAGCGCCGAGGGGGGGTTGGGTAGGGACTTCCGAGGTCTTAATCCTCCTTAGAACGGGCTTTGACTTGTGCCCTTCGATCTGGAGTGCACTCAGTGATTTACATTCTAAAGTCGCAGTGAAGTGTGTCTCATCCCGTGTCTCAGTGAACCGCTCGCGCAGGCGCTCGAAGATCTTCCGCGTTGACACTGAACAGGTCCTGCACCATCACGTCCTAACTTCGTCTCTTCGATGTATATCAACTGACTTATATTTCTCTCTTGTGTCTCCCCTGATGATATGATTATTACACGAAAGTGCACTTGGGAACCTTATCGTGATTCATTTTCCCCGTGGACTCATAGGAATATCTTGATCACGCGCAAAATTGTGATTCTTCCCAATATATATATATATATATATATATATATATATATATATATATATATATATATATATATAGAGAGAGAGAGAGAGAGAGAGAGAGAGAGAGAGAGAGATGGTTTGAAACTGGATCTAGGAGGCACTTAACCAGGTTTCTTCTACCCCACTGAGACATCCTGTCCGGGTCTGAGTTTATTGAGGAAGTCGTGTCGAGACGAGATGCAGATCGCGTGCGAGAAGGAGCAAAGTATCAAAGGATGTGGATGAATGCAGTGTTGAGTCGTCAGCATATGAGTGCATTTGGTCATTGATGGAGGAGAGGAAACCGTTGACGAAGAGGAGAAAGAGTGTAGAGGACAGGACATGAACCTTGAGGGACACAGCTTTGATGGAGAAAGAGGTGGTGTAGGCTGATCCATCAACAACCATAGAGATATATCGGCCAGATAGGAAGCTAGATACGAGGGAGCAAAGTGAGGGAGGTAAGCCAGAAGAGAGGAGCTTTAGAAATGAGATCCTGATGCCACACCCTGTCGAAAGCTTTGAATAAGTCAAAGGCCGCTTAACAGGATTCAACAGAATTCTTCAGGGAAGATGACCAGACATTAGCGAGATAGGAAATAACATCACCAGTGAATCACCAGTGTCTGAGGATATGGGAACTGAGGAGGGATTAAAAGACTTCGGAAATGGTAGAGGGGCAGGCCTTGGGAGGGAGGGAGGGATAGACGGACTGAAGTGATTGAATAGGGATAGGAACATCTTGGATGAAGATGCTAGAGGAGTGGCTGGGGATCGGAAGAAATGGGGGGAAAATGGGAGGGGGGGTATAACCGTGGTGTGAACGGAAACGTTTTTCTTGAATCAAGAAACGCCTTTTGTAAGAGTGGGAGTCCATGTCTCACATCAGTACAGTGGCCATGGATTGATGATGTGTCTCATATAACCCCATGAACAGTGGCAATGTAGTTGATTGCCAGATATTTTCATTGCCAGATATTTTCATCGCTAGATATTTTCAATGCTAGATATTTTCATTCCACTAGCAAGACGAACAGATGCCCTTGCTCCCTCTCCCTCTTTTCACAACCACGGAGGTGTATCGTCCGACCCACGCCCCACATTAAACTGCAAATGTATACAATATTTATTTTTCCTCCTTCCTTTTTCTCAGAGACCAGCACTGGGCTGCAGGCAAGCGGTGACGTCACGGCGCGGGGAGTCCCAGCAGGGATTGTGTTTTCCCCTGCCCTGCCCAGGGACGCGCCCGCGCCACTCGGCCAGACCACACACTCCATAGCCCACAACGTTGCCAAACTTAACTTGGGCAAAACTTGGCCTAAGTCTAAGTCGCACTTAAGTTATGCCCAAAACTGTTTCGAACCGCTTTCATATATATATATATATATATATATATATATATATATATATATATATATATATATATATATATATATATATAAACTGGAGGAAGTGAAGTGTTTTAGATATCTGGGAGTGGATCTGTCAGCGGATGGAACCATGGAAGCGGAAGTGGATCATAGGGTGGGGGAGGGGGCGAAAATTTTGGGAGCCTTGAAAAATGTGTGGAAGTCGAGAACATTATCCCGGAAAGCAAAAATGGGTATGTTTGAAGGAATAGTAGTTCCAACACTGTTGTATGGTTGCGAGGCGTGGGCTATGGATAGAGTTGTGCGCAGGAGGATGGATGTGCTGGAAATGAGATGTTTGAGGACAATGTGTGGTGTGAGGTGGTTTGATCGAGTAAGTAACGTAAGGGTAAGAGAGATGTGTGGAAATAAAAAGAGCGTGGTTGAGAGAGCAGAAGAGGGTGTTTTGAAATGGTTTGGGCACATGGAGAGAATGAGTGAGGAAAGATTGACCAAGAGGATATATGTGTCGGAGGTGGAGGGAACGAGGAGAAGAGGGAGACCAAATTGGAGGTGGAAAGATGGAGTGAAAAGGATTTTGTGTGATCGGGGCCTGAACATGCAGGAGGGTGAAAGGAGGGCAAGGAATAGAGTGAATTGGAGCGATGTGGTATACAGGGGTTGACGTGCTGTCAGTGGATTGAATCAAGGCATGTGAAGCGTCCGGGGTAAACCATGGAAAGCTGTGTAGGTATGTATATTTGCGTGTGTGGACGTGTGTATGTACATGTGTATGGGGAGGGTTGGGCCATTTCTTTCGTCTGTTTCCTTGCGCTACCTCGCAAACGCGGGAGACAGCGACAAAGTATAAAAAAAAAAATATATATATATATATATATATATATATATATATATATATATATATATATATATATATATATATATATATATATATATATATATATATATTAGAGGGAAAAGTATGATTCTCTTTAAAATAGGAACTCTGGGAATTTATACTCATTGAAACGTTACTTTGCCTAAGCATGTTCGAGAGATATTTCTAGACGTTCTTAATAAATATTGTAAATGAGTACAACCAGGCTCTGTCTGGGTTATAAGGTTATAACATGTTATATATCCTTAGGATTAGCATCTATCGAGAGGCCAACGACTTGGTATAAGGTCTCCAAAAGTCTTCTTCTTGTCATATTACTCATACCCAACAGATAAATCGTCCTCAAACGTTACCAAACCGACCTTCGGCGAGTTTGGTGTGACGAACTTCCACCATGACCTCAGCCGGATGGTAACGTCAGATCTCTCTCTATCTTTTCATTCATGGATGGTAACGTCAGATATCTCTCTATCTCTTCATTCATGGATGGTAACGTCAGATATCTCTCTATCTCTTCATTCATGGATGGTAACGTCAGATATCTCTCTATCTCTTAATTCATGGATGGTAACGTCTGATATCTCTCTATCTCTTCATTCATGGATGGTAACGTCTGATATCTCTCTTTCTTCATTCATGGATGGTAACGTCAGATATCTCTCTATCTCTTCATTCATGGATGGTAACGTCAGATATCTCTCTATCTCTTCATTCATGGATGGTAACGTCAGATCTCTCTCTATCTCTTCATTCATGGATGGTAATGTCTGATATCTCTCTATCTCTTCATTCATGGATGGTAACGTCTGATATCTCTCTATCTCTTCATTCATGGATGGTATCGTCTGGTATCTCTCTTTCTTCATTCATGGATGGTAACGTCTGATATCTCTCTATCTCTTCATTCATGGATGGTAACGTCAGATCTCTCTCTATCTCTTCATTCATGGATGGTAACGTCAGATATCTCTCTATCTCTTCATTCATGGATGGTAACGTCTGATATCTATCTCTTCATTCATGGATGGTAACGTCTGATATCTCTCTTTCTTCATTCATGGATGGTAACGTCTGATATCTCTCTATCTCTTCATTCATGGATGGTAACGTCAGATCTCTCTCTATCTCTTCATTCATGGATGGTAACGTCTGATATCTCTCTATCTCTTCATTCATGGATGGTAACGTCTGATATCTCTCTATCTCTTCATTCATGGACGGTAACGTCTGATATCTCTCTCCCACTTCATTCATGGATGGTAACGTCTGATATCTCTCTCCCACTTCATTCATGGATGGTAATGTCTGATATCTCTCTATCTCTTCATTCATGGATGGTAACGTCTGATATCTCTCTCCCACTTCATTCATGGATGGTAATGTCTGATATCTCTCTATCTCTTCATTCATGGATGGTAACGTCTGATATCTCTCTCCCACTTCATTCATGGATGGTAACGTCTGATATCTCTCTCTCATTTCATTCATCTGATATCTCTCTATCTCTTCATTCATGGATGGTAACGTCTGATACCTCTATATCTCTTCGTTCACTGATGATAACGTCTGATCTCTCTCTCTCTCTCTCTCTCTCTCTCTCTCTCTCTCTCTCTCTCTCTCTCTCTCTCTCTCTCTCTCTCCCATGCAAGGCCAAAGTGTAAAAACCCGGAAACGTTTACTGCAACACTTACACCGTCCCCGCTTCACACCGCACACCAGCAACCCCACAATGATGGCGCTACTGATATATTGACTATGATCATCTTGTGCATCACCGTCAATTTCGCGTAGATTATCGCCATTTCCCGACTCGGTGCGGTAGCGTCAGGGACTAACGTCTGAGCGTAAGGAAGGGTATTCTCGCTGGCCACCTTCCCCTGTTCCCTTCTTTTGGAAAGTAATAATACAGGAGAGGAGAATTGCCACGCCCTTCCCACCCAAACCCTGCTCCCGCCCCTCTCTGACGCTTTCCAAGACTCGATGAAGATATGAGTAATAATATTTCTGTCCTCCAGGATATCATAATTATCATTATCATTATCATTTATCATTATCTTGTTTATGTTAAAGGCTCCAATCACGGACAAAGGGTCACATCAAGGCCCGGGCCTTAATTGAAATATATAGAGACAAGGGGAAAGTATCAACGAATTTTGGAGGAAGTGAAAAACCTGTCTTTTAAAATGTACCAGGTCGTAATTACTGGGGAAGACATGAGCAGGTACAGAGTTCCAAAGCTTCGAGGTGTAGGGAAAGATACAGTTATCAAAACGACCTGCCCTTGAGTTGCCGACAGCCACACACCAATGTGACGCAGCAGCTTGCTAAATATTGCGTGGTCTAGCTAGTGGTGGGGGCACACAAGCAGCCAGCTCTCGGGAGCAAAAAAGCCAAAATAATGCCTATAGAAAAGGGAAAGTGAACCAACAAGGCGGCGTAGGGCAAGAGCGCCAAGTTTGGAAATTAACCTGGGACAGTTTATAAGTCGGATCGCTTTCGACTCACATCTGTCCAGTAAGGATGCAGAGCTAGAACCACCCCAGATAAGAGAGCAGTCACTCCATACAAGGACGAATCAATCCTGTGTATAAACGGAGCAACCGTTCAGAAGAAAATAAGTTTCGACATCTAATCAGGACATCAAGTTTCCCAGAGGCAGACTTAGCTGTTCACGTAATGTGGCGTTTTCAAGAAAGAGTGGATGTTACAGTAATACCCAAGTATGTGAGTCAAGAAATGGAATTACAGAACCGTCAAAGGAGAGACAAGAGTTGTGAGGAGATTTCGGTAGAGAAATGGGTAGAAAGCGGGTCTTGGAGGCATTAAACTTATCTGGAATTCATTTACCCCAAGAAGAATCCGTTCAAGTCTGAGTTTATAGAGGAGGTTGTGTCAAGACGAGATGCAGATCGAATGAGAGAAGAAGGACCAGAATCAAAGGATGTGGATGATTATAGTGTTGAGTCGTCAGCATATAAGTGCACTGGATTATTTGAAGAGGAGGAAAACGTAGGGAAAAAAAATGCAGGGAACGGGACAGAATCTTGAGGGACTCCGCTGTTAATAGCGAAAGCTGGGGAGTGGGGTAGGGTGGTCCATCAACAACCACAGAGATAGATCGGCCGGAGAGGAAGGTAGATATGATGGAGCAAAGTGAGGGAGGGAAGCCAGAAGAGGGGAGCTCATAGATGAGACTCCAATGTCACACCGTGTCAAAACCTTTGGATATATCAAGGGCAATTATGAATGACCTCCCAAAATCTTTCAGGGATGATGACCAGATATGAGTAAGACAGGAAAGAATACCATCAATGGATCTCGCCTTACGGAAGCCATACTGGTGATCAGAGAGAAGACTGTGATTTTCGAGGTGTCCAAGGATATGGAGTTGAGGAAGGATTCAAAGACGACTTTGGAAATGGTAGATTTCAAAGCAATAGGACGTCAGTTAGAAGGGGTCAGAACGGTCACATCCTTCTTCGGGGTGGGATGTATCAACGCAAGCTTCCAAGAAGAAGGAAAAGTTGTGGTTTTTAAACAGAAATGGAACAGACGAGCAAGCACAGGTGCAAGTTCAGAGACACACCATTTCAGTACACGGGGTTGGATATCAACATTAGTTACCTGTATTGCGATTTTCAACATCAAATCAGCATCATTACAAAGTCATCAACAAAGTTAAAAATTTTTTGCAGCATGAGAGAGAGTGGATGTGTTAATGAGGCCATTGTTCATTTGTTCCCGACGCTGCCTCCCTGAACCAGGAGAGGCATTTGGGTGTAAAGGTATTATTATCATTATCATTATTATTATTATTAGCATTATATATAAAATTATCACTATCATTATTACATCTATTATTATTATCATTATTATTATTATTATTATTATTATTATTATTATTATTATTATCATTATTATTATTATTATTATCATTATTCTTATTATCATTATTATTATTAGCATTATCAAATCTATTATCATTATTATTATTATTAGCATTATCAAATCTATTATTATTATTATTATTATTATTATTATAATTATTATTATTATTATCATCATTAACATTATTAAATCTATTATCATTATTATTATTATTATTATTATTATTATTATTATTATTATTATACGAAATTTCACTACAGTGGTTAAGAGAACAGGACAGAATCGGAAACACTTGACAGACAATGATGGATAACAAACGCCATCATGAAGTACATCAATCTATAGAATTCTCATTGTGACATTGTTTTTAAATGACATCAATAAAGGGTCGAAATCACCCTTTATCAGCACGATAATGCCAGAGGACGAGATAAGGGCGAAAGTGGCGTGGAGAAATGAGAATGGGAAGAAGAAAAAGAAAGATTTTCACAGTTATCTGTATACAACTGTTCAGGAGCGAGGGAGCTGGGGTCGGCCTTGCTGGACGACAGGTGTTTTGGATGGGAATAACAGGTGTAAGAGCTTGGCAATGCTACGTACCCGAGTGCCACACCTGCAGTAGGTGTCACACCTGATTCAACTACCACAACACATGACGTGGCCAAATGATAGTCTGACTCCATTTTTGTGCCATCACGAAATTTACTTCCGCGTAATGAACGCTTTACATTCACCACTGCTTTGGTGTCAACAACCACTGCTCTGGTGTCAACAACCACTGCTCTGGTGACAACAACCACTGCTCTGGTGACAACAACCACTGCTCTGGTGTCAACAACCACTGCTCTGGTGACAACAACCACTGCTTTGGTGTCAACAACCACTGCTTTGGTGTCAACAACCACTGCTCTGGTGACAACAACCACTGCTCTAGTGACAACAACCACTGCTTTGGTGACAACAACCACTGCTCTGGTGACAACAACCACTGCTCTGGTGACAACAACCCTTGCTCTGGTGACAACAACCACTGCTTTGGTGACAACAACCACTGCTCTGGTGACAACAACCACTGCTTTGGTGACAACAACCACTGCTCTGGTGACAACAACCACTGCTCTGGTGACAACAACCACTGCTCTGGTGTCAACAACCACTGCTCTGGTGACAACAACCACTGCTTTGGTGTCAACAACCACTGCTTTGGTGACAACAACCACTGCTCTGGTGTCAACAACCACTGCTCTGGTGACAACAACCACTGCTTTGGTGACAACAACCACTGCTCTGGTGTCAACAACCACTGCTCTGGTGACAACAACCACTGCTTTGGTGTCAACAACCACTGCTCTGGTGACAACAACCACTGCTTTGGTGACAACAACCACTGCTCTGGTGTCAACAACCACTGCTCTGGTGTCAACAACCACTGCTTTGGTGACAACAACCACTGCTTTGGTGACAACAACCACTGCTTTGGTGTCAACAACCACTGCTCTGGTGACAACAACCACTGCTCTGGTGACAACAACCACTGCTCTAGTGACAACAACCACTGCTTTGGTGACAACAACCACTGCTCTGGTGACAACAACCACTGCTTTGGTGACAACAACCACTGCTCTGGTGACAACAACCACTGCTCTGGTGTCAACAACCACTGCTCTGGTGACAACAACCACTGCTTTGGTGTCAATAACCACTGCTCTGGTGACAACAACCACTGCTTTGGTGTCAACAACCACTGCTTTGGTGTCAACAACCACTGCTCTGGTGACAACAACCACTGCTTTGGTGTCAACAACCACTGCTCTGGTGACAACAACCACTGCTTTGGTGTCAACAACCACTGCTTTGGTGTCAACAACCACTGCTTTGGTGACAACAACCACTGCTTTGGTGTCAACAACCACTGCTCTAGTGACAACAACCACTGCTTTGGTGACAACAACCACTGCTCTGGTGTCAACAACCACTGCTTTGGTGTCAACAACCACTGCTCTGGTGACAACAACCACTGCTTTGGTGACAACAACCACTGCTCTGGTGACAACAACCACTGCTTTGGTGTCAACAACCACTGCTCTGGTGACAACAACCACTACTCTGGTGTCAACAACCACTGCTCTGGTGACAACAACCACTGCTTTGGTGTCAACAACCACTGCTCTGGTGACAACAACCACTGCTCTGGTGACAACAACCACTGCTCTGGTGTCAACAACCACTGCTCTGGTGACAACAACCACTGCTTTGGTGTCAACAACCACTGCTCTGTTGACAACAACCACTGCTCTGGTGTCAACAACCACTGCTCTGGTGACAACAACCACTGCTCTGTTGACAACAACCACTGCTTTGGTGACAACAACCACTGCTTTGGTGACAACAACCACTGCTCTGGTGACAACAACCACTGCTCTGGTGACAACAACCACTGCTTTGGTGACAACAACCACTGCTCTGGTGACAACAACCACTACTCTGGTGACAACAACCACTGCTTTGGTGTCAACAACCACTGCTCTGGTGACAACAACCACTGCTCTGGTGACAACAACGCACTGCTCTGGTGACAACAACCACTGCATTGGTGACAACAACCACTGCTCTGGTGACAACAACCACTGCTCTGGTGACAACAACCACTGCTCTGGTGACAACAACCACTGCTTCTGGTGACAACAACCACTGCTCTGGTGTCAACAACCACTGCTCTGGTGACAACAACCACTGCTCTGGTGACAACAACCACTGCTTTGGTGACAACAACCACTGCTCTTGGGACAACAACCACTGCTCTGGTGACAACCACTGCTCTGTGACACAACCACTGCTCTGGTGACAACAACCACTGCTCTGGTGACAACAACCACTGCTCTGGTGAACAACAACCACTGCTCTTGGTGTCAACAACCACTGCTCTGTGACAACAACCACTGCTCTGGTGACAACAACCACTGCTCTGGTGACAACAACCACTGCTCTGGTGACAACAACCACTGCTCTGGTGACAACAACCACTGCTCTGGTGACAACAACCACTGCTCTGGTGACAACAACCACTGCTCTGGTGACAACAACCACTGCTCTGGTGACAACAACCACTGCTCTGGTGACAACAACCACTGCTCTGGTGTCAACAACCACTGCTTTGGTGTCAACAACCACTGCTTTGGTGACAACAACCACTGCTTTGGTGACAACAACCACTGCTTTGGTGACAACAACCACTGCTCTGGTGTCAACAACCACTGCTTTGGTGTCAACAACCACTGCTTTGGTGACAACAACCACTGCTTTGGTGACAACAACCACTGCTCTGGTGACAACAACCACTGCTCTGGTGTCAACAACCACTGCTTTGGTGACAACAACCACTGCTTTGGTGACAACAACCACTGCTCTGGTGACAACAACCACTGCTTTGGTGTCAACAACCACTGCTCTGGTGTCAACAACCACTGCTCTGGTGTCAACAACCACTGCTCTAGTGACAACAACCACTGCTCTGGTGTCAACAACCACTGCTCTGGTGTCAACAACCACTGCTCTGGTGACAACAACCACTGCTTTGGTGTCAACAACCACTGCTCTGGTGTCAACAACCACTGCTCTGGTGACAACAACCACTGCTTTGGTGACAACAATGATCGCCTGGCAACCAATAAGAGCAAATTTTGTATTAATGAAATGACCACGTTCTTCGTTAATGACCTTCGTTGTCAGCTGTTCTGACCCAAGTGCCGTTCACTGTGGATATTGACGTTTATCGACGTGTCACTGCGCTGACAACCAGCACAGTCGTGACAACCACAGTGGGCCACCAGCTCTACGAACTACAACAGTCACAGTTGTAGAGGTGAGAATTGGCCCGTCTCCCTGAGGGTCAACTGGAAATGGCAATTGTAGGAAAACAGACACTCTCTGTGAGGGACCTGTGCCGTGTTATGACTGGGACCTGTGCCGTGTTATGACTGGGACCTGTGTCGTGTTATGACTGGAACCTGTGTCGTGTTATGACTGAGACCTGTGCCGTGTTATGACTGGAACCTGTGTCGTGTTATGACTGGGACCTGTGTCGTGTTATGACTGGGACTTGTACCGTGTTATGACTGGAACCTGTGCCGTGTTATGACTGGGACCTGTGTCGTGTTATGACTGGGACCTGTGTCGTGTTATGACTGGGACTTGTACCGTGTTATGACTGGAACCTGTGCCGTGTTATGACTGGGACCTGTGCCGTGTTATGACTGAGACCTGTGCCGTGTTATGACTGGAACCTGTGCCGTGTTATGACTGGAGCCTGTGCCGTGTTATGACTGGGACCTGCACCGTGTTATGACTGAGACCTGTACCGTGTTATGACCGGGACCTGCACCGTGTTATGACTGGGACCTGTACCGTGTTATGACCGGGACCTGTGTCGTGTTATGACTGGGACCTGTGCCGTGTTATGACCGGGACCTGCGTCGTGTTATGACTGGGACCTGTACCGTGTTATGACTGGGACCTGTGTCGTGTTATGACTGGGACCTGTACCGTGTTATGACTGGGACCTGTGTCGTGTTATGACTGGGACCTGTACCGTGTTATGACTGGGACCTGTACCGCGTTATGACTGGGACCTGTGTCGTGTTATGACTGGGACCTGTACCGTGTTATGACTGGGACCTGTACCGTGTTATGACTGGGACCTGTGTCGTGTTATGACTGAGACCTGTGCCGTGTTATGACTGGGACCTGTACCGTGTTATGACTGGGACCTGTGCCGTGTTATGACTGGGACCTGCCCCGTGTTATGACTGGAACCTGTACTGTGGAATGACTGGGACCTGTACCATGTGAATGACGGTGTGTGTGTGTGTGTGTGTGTGTGTGTGTGTGTGTGTGTGTGTGTGTGTGTGTGTGGAGGTTCTAGTCTCGGATATAAGTAACTTGCTATCAAGGCGTGGTCTTCAGAGAAACAAAACAAAAAAAAAAAAAAAAGAAAAACAAAGAATGACAAATAAAAGTTGAGGAAATAAACCACAAGTTTACGTGGGTCGGCAAACCTGCATATTTTTTGAGCAGGTGGGAGGTCGGTCGTGTTTGTGGAGGTAAGGTGAGGAGGTAGGGAGGTTTGGAGGGAGAGGGGAAAGGACGACACGTCGCCCCATCACCCCCACGGGGTCGCCAGGCGGCCACACAGCAACCATGTGACACTGGCGGGAGGCTTGACCCACGCCCCCCTGGGTGTGGTGAGGTGTAGCTGTATACACTGACCACGTAAGGGGGAAGCCAGGCTTAACTCAACAAGGGGCAGAGAGAGAGAGAGAGAGAGAGAGAGAGAGAGAGAGAGAGAGAGAGAGAGAGAGAGAGAGAGAGAGAGAGAGAGAGAGAGAGAGAGAGAGAGAGAGAGAGAGAGAGAGAGAGACATAGGAGTCTTCATTAGACGAAGAGTCAAATCTATCGAAGTCCAAAGGCTCTTCAGCTGTAGTTGGGCAGACGCAGGTGTGACATGAACCACACCCGAAACTCAAGAGATGGGTCTCCTCGCGCCTGTTCAACTCCCTCGCTGTATCGTAGAAACAAATGGGTAACTAAACCCACACACACACACACACACACACACACATATACACATACACTGGTCAACGTAAACTGATAAGGATGGGGAACAGATATAGGGGGGAAAATAGACTTCCTCACGTGTCGAGACTTGTACTGGAGAGAAATTTCCCGCTGGTATATATATATATATACATTCAGGGGTCAGTTCCCACTACCATCGTCTAGGGCCAAAATTGAGCCCCACTGCCAAAGTAGATTCAAAATCTTTCATTGCAGATCTCAAACACGAAATCATCAGCGCAAGACACAAAGACATGACAAGTCAATTATCGTAACTGTTTTACATCGATCAAAAGAAATGTATTTTTAACATATAAAATGCTTTATGTTGGAGAATCTGTCTTAATTGCTGATATCAATAACGCTAGCGTATCCCCACAGGTGAGAATAGAGCACATCCCATCATCAAATCAACTCCGTATCAAAGAATTATCAAGACGAGGCGACATTAAGAAGAGCAGTTGAACACGCATCTCGCAACCCAGGCCAGCCAACCACCCCCACCCCCTACATAACCCCCCCTTAACCACATGACACCCCCCAACCTCGCCATCCACTTTCCTTTTAACGGCCATGACAATGTGTGTGCTTTGGCACGACGGTAAGAGGGTGTGTTACAAGCCTGTGCGCTGGTGTGATCATCCCGGGAATCCGAGACTTCGCTCGAGGCTTCGTCAGATTCTCCCACAGGGCTCGTCCTCAGATCACACAGGTACTGGTCGCGACGACTAGATCTGAAGACGAGGCCACTGCTTTTACTGAGAAATCGGACACAACGTTAGTGTGTATGTGTGTGTCTCGGTCGGACTTTCCTCGTCGTCTCTTCTTGTTATGTCTGGGTGTCCTCCAGGGCGCTGCTCTTGGCCCCTTCCCCTCTCTACTAACTGTACATGGCTTCCATCCATCAAGTTTAGGCCGGCCCATCAGTCATCTTGTTCTCTGACAGTCATCATTGTTTCCAAGAAAGTTTGCTCATTCCTTCTGATGTTCACTGATACTCTCTCACGTCACCTCCCTTTATACCCTCTTTTTCAGCCCCTGCACCTTCCTTTCCCTCGATCTCCTGCCTCTTACTCTTGTACTCCTTCCAATCGTTTACACTCCTTTCCTGGACGTACTGTTCATGCATCCATCCTCCCCCGTTTCTGATGTTCACTGATACACTTTCACGTCACCTCCCTTTATACCCTCTTTTTCAGCCCCTGCACCTTTTCTTTCCCTTGATCTCCTGCCTCTTACTCTTGTACTCTTTCCAATCGTTTGCACTCCTCTCCTGGACGTACTGTTCATGCATCCATCCTCCCCCGTTTCTGATGTTCACTGATACTCTCTCACGTCACCTCCCTTTATACCCTCTTTTTCAGCCCCTGCACCTTCCTTTCCCTTGATCTCCTGCCTCTTTCTCTTGTACTCCTTCCAATCGTTCGCACTCCTTTCCTGGACGTACTGTTCATGCATCCATCCTCCCCCGTTTCTGATGTTCACTGATACTCTCTCACGTCACCTCCCTTTATACCCTCTTTTTCAGCCCCTGCACCTTCCTTTCCCTTGATCTCCTGCCTCTTTCTCTTGTACTCCTTCCAATCGTTCGCACTCCTTTCCTGGACGTACTGTTCATGCATCCATCCTCTCCTCATTTCTCTCTCACTGGCGATTTCAATTTCCTCATTTCACCATTCATTACGGCAGCAATTTCCAAAGTTGAAAAATCTTCTGTTTGTAAAAGATATTTCTACAAGAATGTACTTTAAGAAGAGTGTACCTTACGCCAGGGCTTGTTAATTTCTCAATCATTGTGTTATCCAGTGTTAACTGATGTGCATGTGTTGTGTGTGTGTGTGTGTGTGTGTGTGTGTGTGTGTGTGTGTGTGTGTGTGTGTGTGTGTGTGTCTTAATCAAATGAACATAAAACTCTGCTTAATTTGCCAAAGTTAACGGTGGAAAACGTATGCTTGATTTGGCAAAGTTTACTGATTGAAGCGTACGCTTAATTTATTAAGGTTTACTGATGGAAACGTATGTTTAATTTGGCAAAGTTTTCTGTTGGAAACGTATGCTTCATTTGGCATAGTTAAAATACGGAAACTTATGCTTAATTTGGCAAAGTTTACTGAAGGAAACATATGTTTAATTTGGCAAAGTTTACTGAAGGAAACATGTTTAATTTGGCAAAGTTTACTGAAGGAAACATATGTTTAATTTGGCAAAGTTTACTGAAGGAAACATATGTTTAATTTGGCAAAGTTTACGGATGGAAACGTATGTTTAATTTGGCAAAGTTTACTGATGGAAACGTATGCTTAATTTGGCAAAGTTTACTGATGGAAACGTTTGCTTAATTTGGCAAAGTTTACTGATGGAAACGTTTGCTTGATTTGGCAAAGTTTCCTGATAGAAACGTATATCTGAGTGAGGGAATACTCCTTGCCAACCATCTTGGCAAGGTCCGAAAGGGCTAGAGTGGGAAGCCTCGCGTCTTTACCACTCACAGCACCTGAAGGAGAGAGAGAGAGAGAGAGAGAGAGAGAGAGAGAGAGAGAGAGAGAGAGAGAGAGAGAGAGAGAGAGAGAGACGGAACTCCTTGGTCCCTCCCTCCTACAGGATGAGGTGTTAATTTCAGGCCGAATCTATAACACACGCTCCGTGCTGGGGGATGCCCAAGTAACGGGAGACTCCACACCCTGCTGAGAGAGAGAGAGAGAGAGAGAGAGAGAGAGAGAGAGAGAGAGAGAGAGAGAGAGAGAGAGAGAGAGAGAGAGAGAGAGAGAGAGAGAGAGAGACGGAACTCCTTGGTCCCTCCCTCCTACAGGATGAGGTGTTAATTTCAGGCCGAATCTATAACACACGCTCCGTGCTGGGGGATGCCCAAGTAACGGGAGACTCCACACCCTGCTGAGAGAGAGAGAGAGAGAGAGAGAGAGAGAGAGAGAGAGAGAGAGAGAGAGAGAGAGAGAGAGAGAGAGAGAGAGAGAGAGACTAGTCATGGCGCGACCCGGCGCCGCTCACGACCAACCTTTCGCCTCGAGTCAAACCCAAGCGACCCAGCAGCGAGCGACATACACTAAGCGTCCAAGTCATCCAACGACCAACACACACCGAGGGAGAACACATCCGTGCACCTCACCGGGCGGTGTGTGTGTGTGTGTGGGTGTGAGTGTGCGTGTGAGTGAGGGAGAGAAGTGCTCGAAGGCACTGAGAGCCATGCGCCAACCCCCCACCTCACTTGCGTGAGCGCCTCCATGCGTGGGTGTAGTGCTGCGTGCCATCCTGGGCCTCGAGACAGACGATCTCACCCTTGAGGGAAAACCCCCACCCAGATGATGATGGGGAGGCCATGACGTCAACGGGAGGAGAAGTGGTACTCCCTCATCTCCACCGTGATTCCCCCACGAGGGGTGGACATGTGGGAGCTTCATTCCCAGGCTGGGGTCAGGCACGGGGTTACACCCTAGGGTAAACCAGGCAACGAAATTGCCTTAGAACCCCCGCACACAAAACAGGACTTCGAACGGTGTTGGTAGAGCGTGAGTGGTTGTGAGGACGAGCGAGTCGTCTGTTATGCACGTGAGGGCTGGCTAGTAACGGCCCTGATCCCACTTTGGGTCGGGGGAGGCGCCTGGTCACTCCCTCTGGCCCGATTGTACCAGGAAATGTTCATCAGGTACCACACTCCTTATTACGTTATTTCACTGCTGCATGGACGAGGGAGGAGGAGGAGGAGGTCCACAGGAGTGTATGTCAAAGGTGACGAGACCAGGGAGGCGAGGGAAGTGAGCCAGAGGAGTCGATTGGCTCAAGGCAAGACACGAGGGGTTGGGATCAGGCTGGAGGGAGGAGCAATCATACAGTCATGACGGAACTACACCTCGCAGCTCTGTGGACTGACGCAGACCGAACCGGTGGCAAAGTGGGAGGGAACTGCATAGTAAAGACGTGCGTCAGAGATCGTAACCGACATTATCACTGGGGCGGTGGAGATTCGAAGGGCACGCGATAACGAGGAAGGACAGTGAAGATAAAGAGGATCACTTTCCCCTCCTCATACGTGATAACAATAAAGCTCAGATGTCGATAGATGGCACGTTCATACAGTGCTTCATGGCCGAAGTGACAGTGGGAAGATACTGTACAGTGGTGCGGTTACCCTGCAGCCCTCCATGGGAGCTACGGTGACCCAGGACAGATGGATATGGACAACAATAAAGGAAGCAATCAGGATGATGAGCGAAGCTGCGAGACAGACACTCCGTGGACGAAGACGACGGTAAATTACTGATGACGAGGGACTCCAGCTACAGAGGAATAGACTGGGAGATAACTTGGACGCTCTTGGAGAGAGAGAGAGAGAGAGAGAGAGAGAGAGAGAGAGAGAGAGAGAGAGAGAGAGAGAGAGAGAGAGAGAGAGAGAGAGAGAGAGAGAGAGAGAGATGGGAGATACAAGTAGCTCGCATGTGTGCAGGAGAACCTCATGCATCAACAGATCACACAGTATATGAGACCTAAAGAGCATGGCACATCATCAGTGCTAGACATCACTGAACGCGAAACGGGAGAGAAAATATAGCACAGCAAATGCGAAGCACCTTCGGGAAAATGTGATCGTATAGGACTTTTTACTCCGTGTGGTGACGAAGGACGCGAAAATAGGGATTACAGAACACAGGACCCTAACGGAAATACAGTTGAGGAAAATATATAGAGATGACAAAGTGCTTCCATAGCGTCGACTGGAAAGATTTTCACAGCAGGCATACAGACCAATGCTGTGGAAGACTTTGTGAAATCTACTACGAAAGCTGTCAAGGACATGAGTGCCGTGGGACTCTAAGTGAGAAGGACGAACGAAGTGGAGAGAAGAATGGTTCAACACGAAATGTCAAGAAGTAAGAGAACTCACAGATGTCCTGTGGAAGACGTACATACATCACCGTAGCCGGCCAGCATCAGAAAGGTACAGGAAAGCATAAAGTGAACAATCCAAGGTAAGGAGAGAGGAGCAGAGGCCTTAGTCGTTTGGACAGAGCATTGTGGACGAGATGAAACACAACCCAAGTTCATCATGGGAAAACTATTTGTTCAAGATCAACCAACAGACTTGGAGGGAAGAACTCTCGAATGACAAATTCAAAAGCGTTTTTGCTTCTGAGGATGATACTAGACCAGTGTTAGAAAGTTGGGAAGGGAGTTGGGGAAGTCTTGAAGAAAAGTATAAAGATCAATGGATTCCAAGGAAACTAGGCTATTAAAAGTAGACCAAGCTATCAAAACTACACTTCAAAAGTAAACTAGGCTCTCAAAACTACGCTTTAAAAGTGTACTAAATTAGGCTCTTACACAAGAACATGTCCCATATAAGGACCATAGACCTGACGAAGATTTACCTCCGCCTCCCTCTTAACCAGACCGGATTCAGTATCATCAAATTCTCCTGGCATCACCTCTCTTCAACCACCCCCAACTGTGCGACACCATGTTGCTGCTCTCTCTCTCTCTCTCTCTCTCTCTCTCTCTCTCTCTCTCTCTCTCTCTCTCTCTCTCTCTCTCTCTCTCTCCTAAAGGTATCATTTGGGCAACTGTTTCCATGAGGTGTCTGCATGTGTTCCCGTCTCCCTCTAAGGCAAGGCTTGGACGCGAAGCATGCATCAGATGGCTGCTGCTTCCCTACAGTCACATTGCGGAAACCAGCTACACAAGGATTGACCGTTATGACGCCTCCTTCTTCCCGTGAACGACTCTAGCTGCGCAATCGTCTTCCTCCTTTTGCGGAATCGTTAAATTCCACGTTCTCGTATCTTGTGACAATCTTTCACCCGAGATGGCCTTTCAATTGTAGGTAACCAAGAAAAGACAATCTATTGGGGAGTGTCACATACAGAGGTTAGAAAGCTCTTCGCATACTGTACCTCCGAGAGGCACCAACATGCCAGATACACCTAAAAGAAAACAATCGAAAATGAGAGGCAGGGAGCAGGAACACAAATTCTCGGGGCAAACGACAGAATTAGAGGGGGGGGGGGTAGTATTAGCTGACGCCTGAGAAGAGACATGGAAGTAACGAAACAAAAGAACATACCTACTCATCATGTGAAGCGGTTGAGACAGAACAGTCAGGATAAAGCTATGGCTGACTCGATGTTCTAAAGGATCATCAGCGCTTGGTGGTGAAAACTGGAGATGACGCAAGCCAGAGACGTGGAGTGTGACGAGACGACAACGCTGGAACACTTGGACGCTTAAGCAGGTAACACCAAAACAAAGAACTTTGGTGAGACAAGAAGCAGACAGATCTAAGTCACTGATGATCTCTGGCCTGGAAAAAAAATAATGACCATAGTGAGACCAAAGAGGGAAGAAGGGAAAAGAAAACAAGTGACATGAGATTACTAGAGGCCACGGACGTGCCAGGTGCAAATTTTGAGATAAATGAAAAACACTGCTGGGAGACACAGGGGAAGACATACCGGAACTTCCTGGTAGCAAATGACACTTTAATGTAGAGTCCGGCTGGCTGGGAGGTACCAAAGCAGGTTGAGAAACTCGCGAGCAAGCAGGAAGTCAGAGAGAGGGTATTCATCACAGGGAGAGAGAGAGAGAGAGAGAGAGAGAGAGAGAGAGAGTAGGTAAGGAATTCAGAGGGATGGCAGAACAACACAGGAGACATCAAAAGTGGAGAGAGAGAGAGAGAGAGAGAGAGAGAGAGAGAGAGAGAGAGAGAGAGAGAGAGAGAGAGAGAGAGAGAGAGAGAGAGAGAGAGAGAGAGAGAATCCTCACCACGACCTTAGAGAGGTTACGTCACGCGACGCAAACCTCAAGCTGAAAATCGATCCATACGAACGCAAATGGAAAAGAACCCCAGTCGGAGCCAAGGGTCGAGTCAGGGGAAAGAGAAATTTGATATTTACTGAAACGGCGGAGACAAGACTTAAGATATGACTTTACCTATCCAGATGGGCACATGATAACCAGGACGGAGAGCGAGAAGATAGAGGGACTGACCCTATCGGTTAGGCACAATATCAAGTCACAGGTGGTGGTACTGGTGGACGTCCCATTCAAGACAGTGCAACATGGGGAGAGTAAACCGTAGTCCAGAATGATGTAGTGGTGGTGTTCACAATCTATAATCCCTCCCTCCCCCAGAGTTCTTCACGGACCTTAGCAAATACATGAGGGATGACAATGTTGGGACGATCAGCAGGGTACATGGAGTGAACCATGCAATCCTAAAAAGATGATTCAGCTCCAATAACGAAGGATCTTAATCACAAAGACAATGAGAGAATTTCTCATCTTTTCCCGCAGGAATAAAGTCATATAGACACAAGTGCTTAAAGTATATACAGTAAACATTTCCCAAACCACCATGTCCATTAGCATACTATAATCACAAAGCGTGTTGAAACCCCTCATTAGTAGGTCTTATCTTGATAAAAAAGAGTATCAAAGCACCTAAAAAGCATCAGGTATAATATGCTAATCCGAGACAGCGTAACGCGTGAGTTTGATAATATCATAAATGAGAACATAATACAATCAGAGAGGACACCAGATGCAGAGAGGATATATATATATATATATATATATATATATATATATATATATATATATATATATATATATATATATACGATCATGGGAATGACACAGATGTGGAGAACTAAAAAATAGGAACATGAACTGGGGAAATGGAGTTTTGTCGCCACGATAAACAGGTCATTCTTATGGGTTCAGTGATAGATGCAACGAATGAGCAGGGGGAATGAGTACCTATAGCTACAAATGCAGTTGGAAATTGAGATCAGGAAATAGACGTGGCTCAACATGCCGCAAAAAGCTAGGGAGCTTAGAGGTACTATGGATGGAACGCAGGCAAGCAGTAAATTTAGCCAGCCAGTCTCTGAAATGTGCATGAGACTAACGCAGCGAGGTATGACACGAGGAAGAGTGTGAACATAACATTCGTGGACGAGGCAGCGTTAATTCTAATCTCTTCTACATATTCATCAGCACGAAGCTAATGAGGCTAATGCATTGGGAGGGAAGAGCTGACGAGGATTACGTAAAGGTATGCGAGGAGCTGAATGACAAGTTCAAAGGTAAAATACGAAGGAAGTCCTGGAGAACACTGACTTTTCTAGGAGACATAGACAGCTAAAGAGCCTCGCCCAAATGAGGGTTCACGGTCCTGGTGGCGTATTTCCCAAATGCGCTAAACAAGTGTGCAGATAAGGAACACAGGTCGCTTAAAATGCCGTTCCTTCCAGAAGTCGCTGGAGGAAGGTAAAGTGCGAGAGGATTCAAAGATGACAAGAGTCGAGCCTACCTCTCAGAAAGAATACCGGGAAATTGTGCTGAACAACAGGCTAACTCGTCTTATGAGCGTGGCAGAGGAACCATATGTGGGTGACCAAAAAAACAAAAACGAAAAAGGAGTCAGGAAAAGGTCACATGTATCAAACCCCCTTAGACTTCTACGAGAGAGTGAACTCTGTTTTAGACAGAAGACTGTGTGCCACATAGCACGTGACACTGTAGCACACAGAAGGATGGTAAAGAAGCTGTATACACACACACACACACAGGCAGGAATAAAAGGTAAACATGTTACCTCAGTGGAAGAAAGCAGAGGACGCTAGTCACAGCTGTATACACACACAGGCAGGAATAAAAGGTAGACATGTTACCTCAGTGGAAGAAAGCAGAGGACGCTAGTCCCAGGAGCGTCCTTGGAACGGGATGGGGGGATGATGGGGGTCACCAGTGGTGTACGACAAGGCACGTCCGTGGGCCCATTGCAGTTCTTCATCTCTGTAAGTGACGGGCAAGGACTGGGTTCACATCTGAAAATGTTTGCGGATAATATTAAGATCAATAGAGAAGCCAGGTGGGATGAGTATCAAGTCAATGTAGGAGGGAAGGACCTACTCAAACTCCATGATATGTGGTTGATCATACGTAACATGAATGAATAAATACAAACTGAAGATGGGACACAGTATGAGGAAGCCCAGAGACGAATATTACCTAAGAGCAATTAAACCGCAGTAATCTGTGTGTGAGAGGGACTTGGGAGTCGACATTTTACTTAACCTATCGCCAAAATTACTTTCAACCCCCCAGCTCCCACACTTGGAGAATCGTAAAGGAAACAAACCATGTCTGCAGGCAAATGTTAGTGGGTACTACTCAAGTAATGTAAATCACTAGTCTCACCACGATTTCGGATGGTTTTCCTTTAAACAATCTTAATCGTTTTCTATAAAAAAAAAAAAACTGCAATCGTTTTATTACTATATGCTGTATTTCCATACCAGTCATAAGCCATTTTCTTAACGTTCAATTTTTTTTATGAGACTTTATCAAAGGCCTTTTGAAAGTCTAAACAGAAATTAAATGCTTTTGTTTTATCCCAGCCGTCACATATTTCACCGAAAGATTCCCAGAAAATGGGTAACATAGGATCTGTTGTTATGGAAGCCATGTTGGCTAACTACTTTCAATTTTTCATTTTTTTTTTCAGAATTTTGTCAGCTTATTCTAAATGATACTTTCCATCACTTCCCCCGGGTAATGAAGCGAGGTTCACGGCACGATAACTGAGGAAAATTTTATTATTTTTTTAGATACTGAAGTAACCTTTTGCTAATTTCTACTTAGTTTGTTAGTAAGTCAGAGATATGAACATTCGTCTCTCAGTAAGAGAGAGAGAAAAAAAATGAACGAAAGAATGTACAGGCTTACAGGAGGAATTACGAGGTTAGCGGAAAAGCAGCTGGGATAGCGGAGACCAGGTTAGCGGGAAAGCAGCTGGGATAGCGAGGACTATGTTAGCGGGAAAGCAGCTGGATAGCGGAGACTAGGTTAGCGGGGAAAGCAGCTGGGATAGCGGAGACCAGGTTAGCGGGAAAGCAGCTGGGATAGCGGAGACTAGGTTAGCGGGGAAAGCAGCTGGGATAGCGGAGACTAGGTTAGCGGGAAAGCAGCTGGATAGCGGAGACTAGGTTAGCGGGGAAAGCAGCTGGGATAGCGGACACTAGGTTAGCGGGGAAAGCAGCTGGGATAGCGGAGACTAGGTTAGCGGGAAAGCAGCTGGGATAGCGGAGACTAGGTTAGCAGGAAAGCAGCTGGGAAGGCGGAGACTACGTTAGCGGAAAAGAAGCTGGGATAGCGGAGACTAGGTTAACGGGAAAAAGAAACTGGGATAGTGGAGACTAGGTTAGCGGAAAAGCAGTGAGGATAGCGGAGACGATGTTCACCCCTATCTCATATATTTCTCGTGCACTGAACAATTTACCAGCAAACAGGATCTCTCGTAAAAAAAAAATATGGGGTGGGTGGGGGTTGGATTGTTGTTCTTACCAAAGGCCAAAGTGGCACGTCAACCGACCTTCGCTTACTGTGATCTTATCAATCTTTATGTTTTCATCTCTTCATCTTCCTCTGAACTTAAAAAAAAAAAAATGTCCTAACATATTCGAGAAGCGCACTGTTCATGGTGAACGAGAGGGTGTTTATGTTTCTTCCATAAACTCCGATAGAGTATATATATATATATATATATATATATATATATATATATATATATATATATATTATTTTTTTTCATACTATTTGCCATTTCCCGCGTTAGCGAGGTAGCGTTAAGAACAGAGAACTGGGCCTTAGAGGGAATATCCTCACCTGACCCCCTTCTCTGTTCCTTCTTTTGGAAAATTAAAAAAAACAAGAAAGGGGAGGATTTCCAGCCACCCGCTCCCTCCCCTTTTAGTCGCCTTCTACGACACGCAGGGAATACGTGGGAAGTATTCTTTCTCCCCTATCCCCAGGGATATATATATATATATATATATATATATATATATATATATATATATATATATATATATATATATATATTTTCATACTATTCGCTATTTCCCGCATTAGCGAGGTAGCGTTAAGAACAGAGGACTGAGCCTTTGAGAGAACATCCTCACTTGGCCCCCTTCTCTGTTCCTTCTTTTGGAAAATGAAAAACGAGAGGGGAGGATTTCCAGCCCCCCGCTCCCTCCCCTTTTAGTCGCCTTCTACGACACGTAGGGAATACGTGGGAAGTATTTTTTCTCCCCTATCCCCAGGGATAATATATATATATGTTTACAGACTTTCCCATTTTCACAAATTCCTACATCTCCTCTAAGGACAAAATATGAAAGTCTTAGGGAAAACTTTTTAATTCAATTTTATCTTTTACATGCATATCGTTTTCTGTCAACAATTGCGTCTAACTGTCTTTAACCAATGTGTACACTGCATCTTATTTTCGTCACCGATTCTTTTCTGGGAATGGTTCTCTGTTTCTTGAGCTATAACCACCGTATGGAATGACTAATAAAAGTTCTAAATCATTTTCTTGGAAAAAATAAAAAAAATAAAACCAGACTAGCCAACATGGCACAGGAGTCAAAACCGTACCTTAATTGTGGCCATCTCAGATAACAGGAAGAATGAAGAGTGGGGGAAAATACGTAATTTCAATCTGAGCTCCTCAGGCGCTGGCAGTCTTCTCTCTTTTAAATAGAAAAAAATAGTTCCAGATTCGCTATACGAAAGCAGGATAACGGTCAAGTCTCGTATAACGGTTCTGCGTACAGAAACCAAGGGATATTGCAGCCAGGTGTGTGTAGCGGGTCTTGGACGCCTAGGATATACGAACACAGTCCACGAGAGCAGAGGTGAAAAAAAATAATTCCTGTGGAACAGAGAGAAAGAGAGAGAGGGCAGAGCAACGTCACACCAGACGGGAAGGGATGGAGGATGGAAGAGTGACAGTGGGAGAGTTGATGAGGTGAAAGTCGTCTGATTCCATTCCAGCTCAAGAGAGAAAGGAAGAAGAAATTATTGCAGGTGATCAAATGCGCAGTTCACACCATATTGGGGCGAGCCAGACCGCTGTCTGTGTGGGGCTGCAGCTCAGAATTACCACGCCTCATGGGGCTGCTGCTCATAATTACCGCGCTTCATGGGGCTGCTGCTCAGAATGACCACGCCTCATGGGGCTGCTGCTCAGAATTACCGCGCCTCATGGGGCTGCTGCTCAAGAATTACCACGCCTCATGGGGCCGCTGCTCAGAATTACCACGCCTCATGGGGCTGCTGTTCAGAATTACCGCGCCTCATGGGGCTGCTGCTCAGAATTACCACGCCTCATGGGGCTGCTGCTCAGAATGACCACGCCTCATGGGGCCGCTGCTCAGAATTACCACGCCTCATGGGGCTGCTGCTCAGAATTACCACGCCTCATGGGGCTGCTGCTCAGAATTACCGCGCCTCATGGGGCTGCTGCTCAGAATGACCACGCCTCATGGGGCTGCTGCTCAGAATTACCGCGCCTCATGGGGCTGCTGCTTAGAATTACCACGCCTCATGGGGCTGCTGCTCAGAATGACCACGCCTCATGGCGCTGCTGCTCAGAATGACCACGCCTCATGGCGCTGCTGCTCAGAATGACCACGCCTCATGGGGCTGCTGTTCAGAATGACCACGCCTCATACAGAGTATCTTCAAGTTTTGAGAAGGTTTTTGATGTCTATTATGTACGGCTCTTCTGGACAAGGTAGGATATAGTTATGCCCAACATGTTTAATACGGGGTTGTGTTCTTGTGTTTCGAAATTCAATAAAAAAGAAAAGAAAGCGTATGAGTTTCTAAGAGATCTGAATAGAAACTTTTTGCAGTGTTGAACTTCTCCATTCCATGTTGATGCACAGGTCCGAGTTACGAGAGAATGTATTGCTCACCAACATATCTCATATTTCATTTAGATTTTTCGCTGAATTTCAGGGAGGAGGGAAGATGTTTCTACCACATCACACTCAATCTTTTCAGTCTAAAATGGTAACTTTAAGTCGTAATAAAAGAAATAGTTGGCATAGTTTTCTGTATTCTCGTCCGATGACGCAACTCCCCATCCATATTTAGCCTATCCTTGTCCCACCTATTGTAACCTGTCATTTCTATTTCTACCAAGGAGCAATCTTTATGCAATACTGAAATTTTGATCATCATTTCTGGGTTCATTATACTAAAAATATGTACGTATAGTTCATCAATCCTTAACTTAGTTCTCCTGGCATAGAAAATTCCAATATATCTTTTTTTTTTTGGCCCCTCCAGCAATCGTGTTAACTAACCCTTTACATTGTGTTTCAGCTGATGACAAGTTCATACTTACGTTACTGTGGAAAGATCTTGGTCCATGTTCCTATCGCAGCGGATCCTAACCTAACCCTAACGCAATACGAAGCTCTGTGCCCCACAATTTTCTTGCTAAGTCACTGCTATTTTCTATCTACAGTCTCAATGTCTATGCCTTCTTTACAATATTTCTATTTCGTATCATTCTCCAAAGACAGAATGCAATAAATGAATTCGGGTATGATATATCTCTGACAAGCAGACTCCCAGTCTCTGCTGGATTCAAGCGATAGACAAGGTGTGGTTTCTTCCCATATCCCTTTTGTTCAGTTGCTACTGACGTGTGATTCTACCAGATGGAAACTTGTGTCACTGCTTAAGGGGACTACAGATATTACATATCCTCTGCTTGTATCCGTACTTAGTTCGTTATAACTGCAAAATAACCCCAGAAGCTTATCCTTGACAACGGTAGTGGTTCCAATATGGACTACTTCACTATGGTATATCTTTCAATTGAAGCACCGGAAGACATGCTCAAACGTATGATTCCTTTTATTTGTCCTTCTTAGATCTCTGCGTCCACTATCCTTCTAAAGCGATCCCCCATGCGATAATCATACCAGATATGCCTGTAGTCTTAAGTCCCGAAATCTCAAAGCGATTAAAGTTTTGAAACAGTTTCTGGGTCTGGGAAACTTACCCCCTCTTCCTAGCTATCCTAAGACTGTGTCTGCTAATGCGTTCCTCAACCTCTGTCAACACTGTGTGGAAGTCATCACTTTTGATCATTTGTCTCAATCAATTTCGCAGATGTTCATATCAGCCATATTCTCCTCTAAGTCACTTTCAACTTTTTTAACTCACTACCCTCACGAATATAATGTTTTTTTTCTCTCTTTTCCTAGATCATATCTTTTTCCTTAAGTCTTCTTGTATATTAGAAACTGCTGCTCACCATCTCCATAGTGAGAAAAAAAAGTCTTTGGTCTCCAGCATATGACAAAAACACATTGAGAACGTGGACCTGGGTGTCATTTCATTGACTCTAAAACTTGGGTAGACAATAGATCCCGAGCTGATTGACGTGGACGTATGTCAATGCTATCCCGTCTGTTTGATAGCAATACATCGCTATACTGACCAGCAGAGAGATGGCTTGAGGGTATGGATGGAAAGAGCTAAGCGTGGAAGGAAAGTGTTGTGAGCAAGTGGTGAGCGGGTGAACTAGGCTATTTTTGTTGGGTTGGCTGGCACCTTACGGACAGTGGCCGTGCCTCAAGCACAAGTACTCACACTCAACTCTACGGGATTCTATTAGCAGTTATGAGTCAAGAGAAGCCTTTGGGTATCTGCAGTTAACTACGGATTACCTCCCACCCCTTCTTCCTTCATCCCCGTCAAAAACTGAAGTGGGAACCAGTTTGTTATAGAGATACTGCACATGAAAAAAACGATTGAAGTTTATCATATCCAACCCGACTGATTTCTTGCACGCTGCAATCGATGAAAAAATGAGTCACTTCTTTGTGTTACCGTCAATTTTCACTCACAACCAGAGAGAGAGAGAGAGAGAGAGAGAGAGAGAGAGAGAGAGAGAGAGAGAGGGTGGGGCATTAGTCAGTCAGTCCCCGGTCCAGATATACTTGCGGGGGTCAACTGGAGCAATTCATCCTGGGAAGTGAAACCAAGGTCGCTATATGTCCAAGACGAGGTTCTTCCACGATCCTTTCCCCAGGATCATCAACCCAAAATAGTGTGTGTGTGTGTGTGTGTGTGTGTGTGTGTGTGTGTGTGTGAAATAATCTTTAAGATATTAGAAATGTATGATTAAATAACTTTAAGATAATATTCTGTGGACTACATCATCAACATTAAAAGTGGATTTAGTGATTATCACTTTAGATTTGTTTAATTGTATTTATGTATGCTTAATGTCAATCTTATCTTGTTGTGGTCAATAAACTATCTATCTATCTATCTATCTGTGTGTGTGTGTGTGTGTGTGTGTGTGTGTGTGTGTGTGTGTGTGTGTTGAGCTGTGGGAATGAGGGAGACGACCTGGGGTTTGATGGGTAGACTGCACAACACGAGCAAACGTCACGGTGTCTCACGGTTCTTGGCTTCAAGCCAGTCTTCTCAATCCTGGTGAATAAATTTTTTTCTTTTTTTTCAGTTTTGTTTCGTAGTAATAATACCTTCGTCTAATCCTACCTTAAAATACGTGTTTATTCAGTCCTGTGTGACAACAAACTACAAGCAAAAGTATGTGTGTCCTTTAATCCCTAATGCCATGGAGTAGTGATCAGATTTTCTGCAGTTGAAAATGAGGAAACGAGTTTGTCAACAAGAGAAACAGCAAGGGAGAGGGGTTAAAAAGAAATCTAAGCAGACCCCCATATCGACAAACCATTAGTGCTATTACACCTATACCCTATCCTCAACACGGGCTCTGGTTGTAGGATATAATAAATATATATATATATATCAAATAATTGATGTTATGAATAAAAAAAAAGTGCTATTCCCTTAAACAGAGATAAATCCCCATCTTTCACGGAAAATACTATAAAGTGATAAAAAATGGCTAACAGGTATTTTTTTATTGAGTCAATATTAGACAATTTCATAATACATCCTTAATACCATGAGGGTCATGAAGTTACGTATTTAAACATTAATGAATGAAAACGAAGGGTGTTTATATGACATTAGATGCTTGGGTCGGCTAAATATTTGTAACATAATCAACAAAGATATTAGCCACAGTTCAATATAATATTGGACCTTGGTTATTTACATACGTATGCATTACGAGAGCAAAAATGCCATGCACTTATATAGTGCACTGGGAGTAATATTGGCATATGGGAGACATTTATGCTAATCTTCACGAAAATCGGAACGTTTTCGCATCCCTAAAAAGTAACTAGGATGCAACGGGAGTGTCCTAGACTGTCCAGTTAATTTAATCATGCACCGGGACTGTCCTGCATCAGGACGTCTAGTTAATTCAATCAAAGTGATATAATCCAGTCTTGTGTATACGTCCTCTCCTCCCACCATCACCGTCCCGTGCGCATGCACGCTCAAGTGAACGGCCAAGACAGGAGAGCAACTCGGTGTGTGAGTATGACGAAATTCGCTGCAAGTTCACAGCTCGGCTCTTTTCCTGCCTCTTACAGAGTGTTCACGTGAACGTATACGTGTGTATTACTCCCAACGCTGGTCATACAGTCAGTCGCCTGTCGTATGTATTACTCCCAACGCTGGCCATACAGTCAGTCGCCTGTCTTCCACAACTGTTCACGTGAACGTATACCTATGTATTATTCCCAACGCTGGCCATACAGTCGCCTTTCATAGACAGTTCACGTGAACGTATACGTATGTATTACTCCCAACGCTGGCCATACAGTCAGTCGCCTGTCTTTCACAGACTGTTCACGTGAACGTATACCTATGTATTATTCCCAACGCTGGTCATACAGTCGCCTTTCATAGACAGTTCACGTGAACGTATACGTATGTATTATTCCCAGCGATGGTCATACAGTCAGTCGCCTGTAGGCGCAAGCACCAGCGATACATTCCTAAGCATCCTGGCCTGCAGCTCGCTCGCTGTGGCTAGGCTGGCAAAGTGGGAGGATTCCTCAAGTTTTTTCTCTAACAGTCTTGGTTTATATATATATAAAGGATGGGCGTCGATAGCCAAAGCATCAAGGGCCGGCCACACATGCATAGCGAGTGCAAGTGGTTTCAGAAACCTTCTCTCAACGCCTGATGAAGGTGTTAAAAGAAGATCTCTGGGTTGTTAAGATTGTACCTTGACATTAACGGCCTTAATGACCCTGGTAGTTGACGGCCCAACCAACCAACCAATCACAAAGCAAGAATCCGTCCCATTCATTGTATGTTTTTAATGTACAGTGAAGCTTCATCCAGGACTTCAACTTTTAGCTGTTGATGGCTGTTCCATCCAACAGACAAAGCCCATTTTGCAATCGACACCCCACATTGTATGTGTCAGGAAGTACGAAATGATCTTGCAACTTTTTATTTTTTTGTGATAAACATCAAACAATGCTGATGGCATTTAATTACTATAAATGCAAGCGGTTTTCTTTTTTTTTCTATGTCGGGTGGGGGGCTGGGAAGGCGAACTAATACGAGCTCGTGAAATATAATGATGAAAAGCTGAAAGCAAAATTGATATAAAAAAAAACCCATTAATTTCCTAAGGAAAAAAAATATATTCCGAAAGTTTTATACATTGTAGGTGTTGCTAATTGTGGTTACTACTTCATCACTGTAATATAGCGAACATAACCGCTCTCATATAACTTTTTAAATAAATTCAATAATATTAGTCTCAGTCTCGTATAACAGAACATAGTGTTAGACAAGCATAAGTTTGGGAGGTATTCAGCGATCATCATTTATCTAAATTAAAGAAATCTGATAACATGAAAACAGTAACCAAGGGGATTTTGTTCGATAAAACAAAGTAATAATACTGCCATATAATAGTCAAGGCCAGAGGCCCTAAATAACACTACTGGTTACTTTAACATGCATAGTTTTTTCTCATGTAGAAAAGCTACGTCGCTAAGGGGGTATGTGAGGAAGCAGCTGGCTCATATGCTTATCCCCCCAAAAACCATGAACACACTTCAAGTTAAACATGATGACTGTCAAATATGGAGACCTAGCAACGGTGGAAGATCTAGCTCTGAGTAATTCATCGTTCATTTTAAGATTCTAACCTAACCTCTAAAAAGTTATATATGATCGTAATATTTTTATACAAGTTCTCTTGAAGTATTCCTTAAATGCTATCTTCAAAAGTGAAGCAATGACATACCTGAGTCAGATGAATTAGATGAATTTTTTTCTGCCTGTCGACTTAAACCAAGCTGTTGAAGGTGATGTCACACTCTCTTAAAACTAATTCACATATATGGAATTGGACAACGAAATTTCACACAGGGAAATATCTAAAATTACCAGATTTTACGACGCTACGAAAAGATATCTTTCACCTTTTTTTGATATACTTTAAAGATCAGATGAATATATTACTTTCTCCTATAATGTCTGAATGAGGATTTCTGGTTTAGCACTTGCTAATCCTTGACATAGAATGATGTGCGAAGCTATATAAATAATTTTCCATTTAGTGCTACTGAAGGAAAATTGATATAGAGCTACATCCGTGAAACACGCACAAAAAAAAAAAAAAATCATATACTTGAGCAAAGATACCGAACTGGATGCAAAGTGTGGTGAGCCTGGATATTCTACGCAAACGCGGGAGACAAAGTATAAAAAAAAAAAAAAAAAATATATATATATATATATATATATATATATATATATATATATATATATATATATATATATATATATATATATATCTTTTAAAAATATTCAAAAGTTTCCTTGTTAAATATGTAGCAATAGCATCAATGAGATTTTGAAAATTCTAATCTATGGCATTAAACGAAAAATATATTGTTGATCGGAATGAGGCTATAGGGTTAATTACAGATCCTAATTAATTAATTACTCCGTGGATCAGCTGGAAAGAGTAATGAAAAATATGTAATGCAATGTCGTTTGCATGCATCTATTTCAGGATTTAACGTCTTTCAACAGCTAAATTTTACCTATAATAAGAAATCAGTAAAAGCTAGCAGGGAAAACTGAAAGTAAGAGCTATTTTCGACGAGCTTCTTTTTTGATGAATTGGGGAGCAAACTTGCATCCTCAGCTGGTGGATCAAGGAAGTGGAAGTGACGCGACCTGACTAGTTCGTTATCGGCGCTCGTAAACTGACCAGTCACAAAACACCACCAGTTCTGCAAGTCGAAGCTGCCTCCTTTTGGTGTTGCTGTTCCCTGTTAAGGCAATAGGGGCTGTTTTCAATGTTTACCCTTGCCTTCTTGTGTACTCCTTGATGTACATCCTTTTCAATGTTTACCCTTGCCTTCTTGTGTACTCCTTGGTGTACATCCTTTTCAATGTTTACCCTTGCCTTCTTGTGTACTCCTTGGTGTACATCCTTTTCAATGTTTACTCTTGCCTTCTTGTGTACTCCTTTGGTGTACATCCTTTTCAATGTTTACCCTTGCCTTCTTGTGTACTCCTTTGGTGTACATCCTTTTCAATGTTTGCCCTTGCCTTCTTGTGTACTCCTTTGGTGTACATCCTTTTCAATGTTTACCCTTGCCTTCTTGTGTACTCCTTGGTGTACATCCTTTTCAATGTTTACCCTTGCCTTCTTGTGTACTTCTTGGTGTACATCCTTTTCAATGTTTACCCTTGCCTTCTTGTGTACTCCTTTGGTGTACATCCTTTTCAATGTTTACCCTTGCCTTCTTGTGTACTCCTTGGTGTACATCCTTTTCAATGTTTACCCTTGCCTTCTTGTGTACTCCTTGGTGTACATCCTTTTCAATGTTTACCCTTGCCTTCTTGTGTACTCCTTGGTGTACATCCTTTTCAATGTTTACCCTTGCCTTCTTGTGTACTTCTTTGGTGTACATCCTTTTCAATGTTTACCCTAGCCTTCTTGTGTACTCCTTTGGTGTACATCCTTTTCAATGTTTACCCTAGCCTTCTTGTGTACTCCTTGGTGTACATCCTTTTCAATGTTTACCCTTGCCTTCTTGTGTACTCCTTTGGTGTACATCCTTTTCAATGTTTACCCTTGCCTTCTTGTGTACTCCTTGGTGTACATCCTTTTCAATGTTTACCCTTGCCTTCTTGTGTACTCCTTTGGTGTACATTCTTTCAATTCTCCTTTTTTTGGCGAGTATCCCTTTTCGTTCATATCTAACACCAAAGCAATGGTGGTGCGCTGGAGTCTATCTATAAAGTCAGTTTTGTACTCGCGTAGCCTCATCCGTTGGGCATTCCCAGTCTTGCTGTAATAATTCCTCTCACACCCGCTGCATGAACTCTCCTTATTGTTGTTCTACCCTTTTTAAGTCTTCACGATGTCTCTTATCGGTATTCGATATGGTCGCTCCGTCCACAAAGACAAGAGAAAGGACAGGAGAGAGAGAGAGAGAGAGAGAGAGAGAGAGAGAGAGAGAGAGAGAGAGAGAGAGAGAGAGAGAGAGAGAGAGAGAGAGAGAGAGAGAGAGAGAGAGAGAGAGAGAGATTCTTTAATATCCAATTGGCTTACTGCAGGCAACATACTTCTTCAAAATCTTACACACAACACCGTTGGACACTATTTTATACCAGGCAGGCTCCAGTAACGGACCACTTCGCAATACAGCGTAGCATCAAATTGCATCGTCCACGAGTTTTCTAATATACGTTTGTGCACCTATCATGATGTGCCATTATTCTTCTGATGATGACTTTGTAGAAATGAAGAGAGATCAATATTTTCACACCTCTTGCTTTCAGATTTTCTTGCTACCCGATATCCAAGCCATAGCCCAAACTGGACAATTCACAAATGTTTGTATCTTGCTTACGACTCATTGTATATATATATATATGCTGTTCATGGAAGAATTATAGTAACTAAAATGTGGGCAATGAGAAAAAAAAAATCATCAAAACAGGTTACACCAGACATATTTGTCCACTTGGTACGTGAGTGTACACTGTAATGTAATTTGGCCCACCTACCTAAGGCAATTTATTTTCCTTTCATGGCAACATAAATACCTGTGGGCGTCTGATGATTTTTCATATAGATACGTTCATATAGCATGGAACTGGTAATGTTGTTTGTATCGGTATATTACATCCTTTTGTGTCGGAACAATTATTTCTGGAAGGCGTGTTATATACATATTAATCTACTGTAATTACGACATCGTCACAGAAAAAAAAAATGAGATGTTTATGACGCAAAATGGCTTGATGCTCATTTATTATAGCTGATGATCACCCCTGATATCAAGGCAAGAAGCCGAAGCAAAAAGAAATAATCTTGAGAATAGAACATAGGCAGGTCAGTGTTTACGTGTCTCGGGTTCAGGTGAGGGCTTGGTGGTCAACAAGCCCAAACCCCAAGGCTGCTTGAGAGGTGATATAAAAACAAATTTTATTTAATTTTTTTCTTTTCGGTGGAGGCTCCAGTCACGAACGAACGTCCACATCGAGGCCGAATTTTAATTGAAGAATAGAGAGGATTGTGAAATGGATAAAAGAAGAGACAAGGGAAAGTATTTACGTATTTAATCTTAGAGGAAGTGAAAACCCCGTCTTCTGAAATGTTTCCTGGAACTTGAGTTTTGATATTCTTATCATGCAACGCCGGAATTCCTTTTTATGGAAGGGCCAACGCTGCAGTCCACGCAGTAGCAGAGAAAGAATGAACTCCTGTGGAGCTAAAAGATCTTAAACAGGTTGGACTCCCTCCCGTCAACCATGTTACAGCCTTACTTTTCACTCGCAGGTGGAGTCCGGCAACGCAAGCATTTGCGACAAGTTTCATGTAACAGGAACTGCTGTATACTTATTATAACACCAACTAAAGCGTTCTTCATATAACGGCCCTATCATATACTTCATATAGCAATATGATTAATTACAGGATACACTTCAAAATAACACAACCAATGATATGCTTCATACAAGGTCTATGGTAAACTTCATATGGAAGCTCCTGTATTATATACTTTACATATCAGCACATTACTTACGTAAACTAATAGCAGGTATGCTATTTGCTTCTGATAAGAGCACTTATGATATACTTCTGATAAGAGCACTTATGATATACTTCTGATAAGAGCACTTATGATATACTTCTAAGAGCACTTATGATATACTTCTGATAAGAGCACTTATGATATACTTCTGATAAGAGCACTTATGATATACTTCTGATAAGGGCACTTATGATATACTTCTGATAAGAGCACTTATGATATACTTCTGATAAGAGCACTTATGATATACTTCTGATAAGAGCACTTATGATATACTTCTGATAAAAGCACTTATGATATACTTCTGATAAGAGCACTTATGATATACTTCTGATAAGAGCACTTATGATATACTTCTGATAAGAGCACTTATGATATACTTCTGATAAGAGCACTTATGATATACTTCTAATAAGAGCACTTATGATATACTTCTGATAAGAGCACTTATGATATACTTCTAATAAGAGCACTTATGATATACTTCTGATAAGAGCACTTATGATATACTTCTAATAAGAGCACTTGTGATATACTTCTGACAAGAGAACTTATGATATATTTCTGACAAGAGAACTTATGATATACTTCTGATAAGAGCACCTGTGTTATACTATGCCAGCATCTATTATGCTTCATATGATAGCAACTACACTTCGAATAACACCTGGGAAAAACTCATAATCTTAATATGCATTATGAAGTAACACACTTCACATTCAGAGCAGACACAGTGTTTTATGTAAAACATTTATAATATTGGCTGTATACTCAACATACCATCAACTATTATATACTTATATGACAACACAAAGAAAGCATTTCATATAGAAGCACCTATACATCTCGTATAAGAGTACCTATAGTAAATAATCCCTCGTGTTTTTTTAAACAAATTTTGTGACGGATCGGATCCATGGTTAGCCTAGAGGAACGTCAACAACGCGCAGGTCGGAATGCATCACAGGGGGAGTGGAATACTGCACAGCGCCCAAGTGACTGGTACAACATATACTTCTTGCCCTCCGACGTGTGTACCCTCAGGTTCTCTCTGCCCTGATCAGGAAATTCCATCGGGCAATGAAGACAGATTGTCACACTTTATCGCGTCATTCGTTGGCCTAGATCGTCAGTGAACGTAATGATGTCAATTTACGGAAGGTTACGCAATACGAAATGATTCAGTAACTTGCATCATATGTACATACGTGCAGACACACTCACACACACGCTATGCGTAATAAATATATATATATATATATATATATATATATATATATATATATATATATATATATATATATATATATATATATATTTCCCGCGTTATCGAGGTAGCGTTAAGGACAGAGGACTGGGCCTTTGAGGGAATATCCTCATCTGGCCCCCTTCTCTGCTCCTTCTTTTGGAAAATTAGAAAAAAAAAATCGAGAGGGGAGGATTTCCAGACCCCCTCTCCCTTCCCTTTTAGTCGCCTTCTACATCACGCAGGGAATACGTGGGAAGTATTCTTTCTCCCCTATCCCTAGGGAGACAGCGACAAAGCAAAATAAATAGATATATATATATATATATATATATATATATATATATATATATATATATATATATATATATATATATATATATATATTAATCTTGAGAGAACATTTCTTGCGTTCTAGCGTCTTCTCCCTAGATATGACGATGTGTTATCGAAGGAACTCTGGGGAGTTTCAACGGTAGAACTGGCTCACACGGCACGACGCATTCACTGCAGGAGCCGACGGAAGAACTAACCCACCCGTCACAACTCGTCGGATACAACAGTAAAACGCTGGTCGACACACTCGTCACAGTTTAATAGATGCACCGTCACAAGTCCTCATGACATTCAAGTCACACCTCCACTGGTGTAAGCAAAACCTCAGTTCTTCGGCAGCAACAATTCAGGTGGAGGGTTCAAGGGCCGATTTAAAATCATCATCACTATAACGACATAAAACCTTATCTACCCCAAAGTCCGCCTATGATTTCAAGTAACATACGAAAGTATTTTACCTAGATTTTTCTTGTTTTTTTTTCACAGGTTGTCATTTAGGAATTAAAAGGTCCTTGCAGTTGTGACTCATACAGTGGGGCAAAGATGGGGAGGGAAGATAGGATAAATGACAGACAAGTTATAAAAACAATGTAATCAGTGGCTAGTTCGACTTTAAGAGACGAGCAATACCTCCTGAATTTAAACGCTAAAGAGATACGCCAAAAATGACGACATATCCTGAAAAACGTAATCGGTCGTGGGAGCTCGACATTTAAGTAGGAGAGCCCTAAACATTTCTTTTAGGGTGCCTTAAACATTTCTTTAAGGGGGCCCTGAACATTTCTTTTAGGGAGGCCTTAAAATATATCTTTATGAGGGCCCTGAATATTTCTTTAGGGAGGCCCATAGCACCTAGTGATAAGACCTCTACAATAAATTCACTTGTGTTTGAGGCCCGTCAAACGGGATGGCTGTTCTGTGTTAAGTTACTGCCAGTAGGATCCGAGGCTACCAGCCCCGCTGAGTATAATGGTTTGTGGAGGTGTACTACAAGGCACGAACTGTGATTGCCTCAGGATATCCTGAACCTGACAGCCGTCTGACGAGGGAATAATGATGGACAGGACATCAAGGTTTTATGAAGTGCAGGGACGGACGGAGGTGCGCTACCCTTATGACAATTTCATTCCAGGGGCGTCTTGACTTTTCAATCTTTCCATGTAATTTACAGGTGTACGAATAGGTGTGACTGGCTTACGACCTCCCCAGAGGAGGAGAATTTGGTGAAACAGAAGAGCAGTTGGGGAGGAAGGGGCCTAACACATCCATAAGAAGCTGTCTGGTGTGATGAAGCGAAGACCACAGTGGTCCACGCACACCTAGCCATTTACGCATGGATAGTGGGTGAGATAGACAGGGTAAGTGAGGAGTCCTCGTACCATCTTCGGGAGATGGATGTCACCCAGAAAAACAGCAGAGACCGACATGACGAAGAACACATCACACGGACACCCCAAGCAATCGCATACACGTTCGCTGCCAGAGACGGTTAACTCGAGGCCAAGACAGTCATAAAACGAGAATGTCATCCTTTTTTTCTTTTGACATAATTTCTATAGTCTCCTGTTCAGCAGTTGTAAATTGATTACGTAGAAATTGCAACAAGTGAGTGGTTTGTTTGGTTGACCAACATCTCATTACGAAGCATCGTTACACGGTGTAGTATTTAGTCGTGCGCCCGCCCGTGGGGTACGATAGTTGTCACCAAGCCAGTATGGTTGCGTCTTCATGTTTTGCTGTCAGATCCTTTCACTGTCTGTTTCTTTTTAGTCAGATTCTTCCACTGTATCAAATTTTGTTAACCAGATTATTCTACTTTGACAGGTTTTATAAAAACCAGATTCCTCCACGGCATCAAGTCTTTGAACCAGAATAGAGTATAGCTATTGCATCATGCTTGTAATCAGATTCGTTTATCAGGTTTCTGTAATCAGACTCTTCTACTTCCCCACTTTTCATGTAATCAAATTCTTCTACTGCATTATGTTTCATCACCAAAAGGATTGAATGACGAGCACCGGGAGAATCCAGATAAAACCAGGCGAATCCTCCTCACAGATCCACAATGAGCGTGCCAAGCAGTGCAACCCGGTTTTACGGACGGAGCCAAGATGTGGCGTCAGGGAGACAGCGGTTTGCCTTGAAGGAAGCCGATTATACGTTGGCAATTCTCTGAAGAGCCAGTCACTGATTTCCCTTTTGATCTTCTGAGCCTCTGATCACGAGCAAACAGTCCTTATCAAGGCCAAGCCATAAATGAAATATCAAAGAGCACAGACAAGAAAGCAATACGAGAAATAATCTTAAGAATTTTAGAGGTGTGAGAAAACTTGCCATTTCATCAAGGGGCAGGTTTTAGCTATTACTGATGATTATTTTTAAAAAAGGGAGAATAAGAAACAAATAGGACCTTAACGGAACCACCCATGACTACGACTACGTAGTAAGCAAGTAGGGCAGTGGCTTGACAAGTAGTCTGTTATGAGGGCACAGACCTGCAGCAGAAAGCAAAATAACTTTTTAAGAGATGAGATCAACCAGAAGTAGATAAAGCACCTGAGTTAGTTCATGAAAACGGAAAGTTGACACGAAAATTTGAACACTTTGAAGACAATTAGAAGTCAGAGCAAGATGTATGTACTTTCAAGATGGAGGCATAGATTTGCGTACAAATAAACTGAAAAGACGATCAAGTACGGACGCAAGCTCAGATATACTTCATTTTTTCAAAACATGAATAGGGATGCCAAATGGCCATATGCCTCAATGATGTCCAGAAATGGTGCATTCTGGACTAATAGAAAAGGGGATTGTTAACGGGTTGCAAGCAACAGGAGTTTGAGAATGTCAGGGCCAACCAAGAGAGAAGAGAGAACCAAGAAGAGTTATTTTCTTCACTGGGAAAGACAGCAGAGGTAATCAGAAAGACCTGTATGTAGATGATGGAACGCCTTGCCTCTTGCCTGACATGTTAGCAATGATTTCGCGCGGAGATGAATGTGAATCGAAAGGGGAGCTTTTCATGCGTAAGTATGCCACATCCTTCACGTGAATGACCTCGGAGCAGCAAAGGAAGAGGGAATATAGGCCCTTATTCCATCAACAATAACCACTGTTCTATGATCAACGAAGATTTCTGTTCATCTCCAGACTCTGATGATGCAGCCAGTTAACCAATAAACGATACGTTTCTCAGTACTTTGGTGTTTCTCTTCATTACATATATTTTCATAATTACGATAGGACCAGTTTACACAAAAAGAGTCCTGCTAGACCAAGGCTGTGCTGTTCTAGTATTGGGGAAATGTAAACTACTTTGGAGTTGGATCTCGAGACTACTACCAGATGATAAGCCTCACCAAAGTTCACTTATCCCTGGGGATAGGGGAGAAAGAATACTTCCTACGTATTCCCTGCGTGTCGTAGAAGGCGACTAAAAGGGGAGGGAGCGGGGGGCTGGAAATCCTCCCCTCTCTGTTTTTTTTTAATTTTCCAAAAGAAGGAACAGAGAAGGGGGTCAAATGGGGATATTCCCTCAGAGGCCCAGTCCTCTGTTCTTAACGCTACCTTGCTAACGCGGGAAATGGCGAACAGTTTGAAAGAATATATATATATATATATATATATATATATATATATATATATATATATATATATATATATATATATACTCGACAGCCGCTTCCCGTGTTAAGAGGTAGTGTCATATTAAATACATGCAAACAGTAGAGAAGGTAAACTATATATGCTGGGCAATTACACTGTTTAAGGACACCGAGCCAGATATACTCAGAAAAACGTTTTACCATACATGGCGGACCCAAGTTTAACAAGTGTCACCAGTCAGGTCATTCCACTTGGAAAGACAGATTATCTATCTACTGAAGGTCCAACGGCAGTTTAAAGAGACCCAAAAAAATAAAATTGAAAAATCTAACTTTCGTGAAGATGAAATAACCCAAGAATCAGTAACGCCAGAGAGGGAAAGAAAGATTACAACCTCTGTATCGGTTTGTCTAAGTCCATAACAGTATACAACTTAAAAGAAGTTGTAGAAGAGACCCCACGATGCAGCAGAGCTTTCTCCCCGTAACGCATACCCAAATACACCCATGGCTAGAGTGAGACAGGTGAGAGCAATACGTAATACAGACGCAATAATAACTTATCACATACAGGGCCACGGTGGCAGATACACTGGTGGGGTGGAGATGTGGCAACCAGGCTAAGGTGACTTTCTTATGTGACAACTGTGTACATGAAACAATTAAATATTTTTCTCACGCGTTTACAACTATACCCCAGCGTCAGCTTCCCTATCACGGGCAATTATAATGAAGAAAAAGTGGTATGTCAATTACGGATGTGAAGATACACTTCTGAAATAATTAATGTATGCTATTGAAGCCGAACTAAAATATGCTATTGAAGTTACAATTCTCGCTGTACAAAATCTTACCAAGGAAGCATCTATCTTTTTCTTCTCTTAAATAATTGTAGTATTTTTTTTCTTTCTTAAATCATTGTAGTAAGTCGGGAGCAAACATCACCGGCTCGGGCCACAAGGTCGCTGCTACGCAGTTAACGAGAGCTTCCTGCAGTACCCGGTCTTGCCACCCTCCTAACATAGCGATCGTCAGCCGGCACCTTCCTTCTCTTACCAACCCCACTCTTCATGAACATCCACTTTTCTTGCATCTCTCATCACTGTATCCTCGCCTACTCCTCCGCCTCCCACCCAAACCCTCTTCTTTGTCTCAACTGTCACCAGGATCAATACTTTCTGTTGTGTCCACAAAGTTCAGAATGTGTATTAAACCTTACGTGTACCTTATTTGGTTATGTTAATCCTAGTATTCTTATGCTACGAAGGTTCTGTTTAATTAGGGTTTGGCAAGAGTATGAAGCAATGCTCATTGCTAAGCCATATGCCGTACGTAACAACACCCTGGTAACCATAACATGGAGTGAAAAGATGGAGTGAAAAAGATTTTGTGTGATCGGGGCCTGAACATGCAGGAGGGTGAAAGGAGGGCAAGGAAAAGGAGCGCAAGGAATAGAGTGAATTGGAGCGATGTGGTATACCGGGGTTGACGTGCTGTCAGTGGATTGAAGCAAGGCATGTGAAGCGTCTGGGGTAAACCATGGAAAGCTGTGTAGGTATGTATATTTGCGTGTGTGGACGTATGTATATACATGTGTATGGGGGGGGGGCCATTTCTTTCGTCTGTTTCCTTGCGCTACCTCGCAAACGCGGGAGACAGCGACAAAGTATAATAAAAAAATAAATAAATATATATATATATATATATATATATATATATATATATATATATATATATATATATATATATATATATATAGGTGGAAAGATGGAGTGAAAAAGATTTTGTGTGATCGGGGCCTGAACATGCAGGAGGGTGAAAGGAGGGCAAGGAATAGAGTGAATTGGATCGATGTGGTATACCGGAGTTGACGTGCTGTCAGTGGATTGAATCAGGGCATGTGAAGCGTCTGGGGTAAACCATGGAAAGCTGTGTACGTATGTATATTTGCGTGTGTGGACGTATGTATATACATGTGTATGGGGGTGGGTTGGGCCATTTCTTTCGTCTGTTTCCTTGCGCTACCTCGCAAACGCGAGAGATAGTAGTGGTGATGTGAGAAGGAGATGGAGTGAGTATTTTGAAGGTTTGTTGAATGTGTTTGATGATAGAGTGGCAGATATAGGGTGTTTGGGTCGAGGTGGTGTGCAAAGTGCGAGGGTTAGGGAAAATGATTTGGTAAACAGAGAAGAGGTAGTAAAAGCTTTGCGGAAGATGAAAGCCGGCAAGGCAGCAGGTTTGGATGGTATTGCAGTGGAATTTATTAAAAAAGGGGGTGACTGTATTGTTGACTGGTTGGTAAGGTTATTTAATGTATGTATGACTCATGGTGAGGTGCCTGAGGATTGGCGGAATGCGTACATAGTGCCATTGTACAAAGGCAAAGGGGATAAGAGTTAGTGCTCAAATTACAGAGGTATAAGTTTGTTGAGTATTCCTGGCAAATTATATGGGAGGGTATTGATTGAGAGGGTGAAGGCATGTACAGAGCATCAGATTGGGGAAGAGCAGTGTGGTTTCAGAAGTGGTAGAGGATGTGTGGATCAGGTGTTTGCTTTGAAGAATATATGTGAGAAATACTTAGAAAAGCAAATGGATTTGTATGTAGCACTTATGGATCTGGAGAAGGCATATGATAGAGTTGATAGAGATGCTCTGTGGAAGGTATTAAGAATATATGGTGTGGGAGGCAAGTTGTTAGAAGCAGTGAAAAGTTTTTATCGAGGATGTAAGGCATGTGTACGTGTAGGAAGAGGGGAAAGTGATTGGTTCTCAGTGAATATAGGTTTGCGGCAGGGGTGTGTGATGTCTCCATGGTTGTTTAATTTGTTTATGGATGGGGTTGTTAGGGAGGTGAATGCAAGAGTTTTGGAAAGAGGGGCAAGTATGAAGTCTGTTGGGGATGAGAGAGCTTGGGAAGTGAGTCAGTTGTTGTTCGCTGATGATACAGCGCTGGTGGCTGATTCATGTGAGAAACTGCAGAAGCCGGTGACTGAGTTTGGTAAAGTGTGTGAAAGAAGAAAGTTAAGAGTAAATGTGAATAAGAGCAAGGTTATTAGGTACAGTAGGGTTGAAGGTCAAGTCAATTGGGAGGTAAGTTTGAATGGAGAAAAACTGGAGGAAGTAAAGTGTTTTAGATATCTGGGAGTGGATCTGGCTGCGGATGGAACCATGGAAGCGGAAGTGGATCGTAGGGTGGGGGAGGGGGCGAAAATCCTGGGAGCCTTGAAGAATGTGTGGAAGTCGAGAACATTATCTTGGAAAGCAAAAATGGGTATGTTTGAAGGAATAGTGGTTCCAACAATGTTGTATGGTTGCGAGGCGTGGGCTATGGATAGAGTTGTGCGCAGGAGGATGGATGTGCTGGAAATGAGATGTTTGAGGACAATGTGTGGTGTGAGGTGGTTTGATCGAGTAAGTAACGTAAGGGTAAGAGAGATGTGTGGAAATAAAAAGAGCGTGGTTGAGAGAGCAGAAGAGGGTGTTTTGAAATGGTTTGGGCACATGGAGAGAATGAGTGAGGAAAGATTGACCAAGAGGATATATGTGTCGGAGGTGGAGGGAACGAGGAGAAGTGGGAGATCAAATTGGAAGTGGAAAGATGGAGTGAAAAAGATTTTGTGTGATCGGGGCCTGAACATGCAGGAGGGTGAAAGGAGGGCAAGGAATAGAGTGAATTGGAGCGATGTGGTATACCGAGGTTGACGTGCTGTCAGTGGATTGAATCAGGGCATGTGAAGCGTCTGGGGTAAACCATGGAAAGCTGTGTAGGTATGTATATTTGCGTGTGTGGACGTATGTATATACATGTGTATGGGGGTGGGTTGGGCCATTTTTTTCGTCTGGTTCCTTGCGCTACCTCGCAAACGCGGGAGACAGCGACAAAAAAAAAAAAAAAAAAAAAAAAAAAAAAAATATATATATATATATATATATATATATATATATATATATATATATATATATATATATATATATATATATATATATATATATATATATATATATATCCCTATGAGTCCACGGGGAAAATGAAACACGATAAGTTCCCAAGTGCACTTTCGTGTAATAATCACATCATCAGGGGAGACACGAGAGAGAAATATAAGTCAGTTGATATACATAGAAGAGACTAAGCTAGGACGCCATGTGTGTGTGTGTGTGTGTGTGTGTGTGTGTGTGTGTGTGTGTGTGTGTGTGTGTGTGTGTGTGTGTGTATGTGTGTGTGTGTGTGTGTGTATAAATACCGCCTAGCCCATCCACCTCTGCAACACTCCTAGTCTCTCCTCCTCCAGATTGCACCACCACAGGAGGTTAGCTGTATATATTTCCTCAATTCTATATGGGTCTCTGAAGTAACTTGTCATCAGATTTCTCCTTCCTTGTGTAAAACTGTTGGTTTCCTCTTGCTGCCTGCCAACTCAATAAACTGTTGATGCCATGGCTATGACTGATGCCTGAAAGCTTTCCCTTGGGAAAATATACAGGTGAAGCAGGTACTGTAAGTCATGGCTGGCCAACATATTGAAATATGTCTTCTTGGGCTTAACAAAGCCTATAAGGTTTGGCATAGTTGCATTATTTTCCTCTGGCGAAATAATGATGCAAGATTGCAGCAACCATTTCATAAGCTAGGGAGGAAATAAAACCCAAGAATAGCAATATCTGTCTCCCCGAAATTGAAATAAGCCGAGGTATTTCTCTCCACAGTACATGCAGTGCAAAGCCATCAAAGGATTCTCAATTCTGTAGGATAAGTCGAAGCCTATCTTAACTTCTCAATTCTGTAGGATACGTCGAAGCCTACCTTAACAAGCTGGCACGGGTCTTGGTCCTCTAACGGTCCGAAGCCTACCAGAGACTGTTGAACTGGAAACACTTATAGAGTTTCTAGTTTAAAAAAGAGAATCACATCTCCAAAGATTGTGATACTCGACTGTTGTCTTCAAAATTCTCACGTGTTCAGAAAGCTTTACCGTAAAGCCTCGACAGACAACTCTTGAATTAAGAATACTCGCTAAAACTAAATCAATCTTGACTACAGTCAGTCGTCTGACTTGAGTTTACTGATTGTACAGAGCAGATGGCGTACCCAGGGGTTAGTTAAGGGAAAGGGTAAGACAACGAATAACTGACTTGTCAAAAGAGCGAGGAAAAGTTCAAGAGGGATATGTTTGAACATGAACTTACCGCTTTTTGAGTTAATACTCAAACTGAATTACTGATACTAATCAATTTAACATAATACTGTATATGTGTATGTTGTGTACAAGTAAGTTTAACCGGAGACAGGCGACCAATTTTGCATGGAAGTAAATATATGATGTCTGACTACAAACAAAAGTTGATAGCAATTATAACGGGAGTTTTGTTCGATAAAACAACTCTATTTTCTTTTGCAAGCAGGAACATTTCATTTTTACAATCATATGTTGAATCATTATCATGGTTTTTTTTTTTTTCACTGGTCACTAGTGTAAGTCATTGAAACAGTTCCGTAGACTTACATTTATCATTCCTTTCCAGGTACTAAATGGTTTAGACTATCAAAAATATGTACATGATCATTATTATAAACTGTATTGTATATCCCTTCTTCCCTATGGTACACGTCCAGTGCAAAGGATGTTTTTAAAAATGCACGTACTTATATGTTGAACATTACGAAGACAACTACGTTTGGTTGATCTGGCTGAGTAAACAGAACATGGATGTACGACCAACAACGGAAGGAAGAGCCAAGTTCAATACATAAGAAGAGGAATTGTCCAAGACATGTCTTGTTGGACAATCGCATGTCTACCAAATGGCGTCCTAGCTTCGTCTCTTCGATGTATATCAACTGACTTATATTTCTCTCTTGTGTTTCCCCTGATGATGTGATTATTACACGAAAGTGCACTTGGGAACTTATCGTGTTTCAATTTCCCCGTGGACTCATAGGAATATCTTGATCAAGCGCAAAATTGTGATCCTTTTCAATATATACATATATATATATATATATATATATATATATATATATATATATATATATATATATACATATATATATATATATATATATATATATATATATATATATATATATATATATATGCTCGTTTAGGTCAGAGGAGGTTCTCATATCTTTCTAAGTTGGACGCACATTGACGTATTGTTAAAGAAACTGAATCTATATTTTGTGGGGTTAAAACACGAAACAGTACTGACGCCAGCATATTATAACGGGTATTATAAGAAAAAGAAACTTAGACAATAAGGATGAAAGAATGCTAACGTACGTGCTGCGAGTTGTTGAATGCGATTCAGCCATCAGATTGCAGCATCTGCAGTTCGCATATGTTAAAGAACTCGAGGTATGTTTACGGTAACATTTCGGAACGCTTCGAATTTTGCTGACGATTTCGCTGACAGAGGCCACGGGAGAACCGTACCTTCTGCAAATCGGGTACGAGAGACTTACCTACGCTGCATTCAGCATATCGCAAGAAAGATTAAATCTTCTAGTGCTGTTTTCAGTTGGACATGACATTTCCCTGAATTTGGGATTCCATGTCTTGAGTCAGAATGTGTATATGCAATTTACAAAGGAAATTTAGTCAATCTCCTTTGGTCTGATCCAAGTTCGTACTTTTTTCTTATATACTATCATATATATATATATATATATATATATATATATATATATATATATATATATATATTTTTTTTTTTTTTTTTTTTTATACTTTGTCGCTGTCTCCCGCGTTTGCGAGGTAGCGCAAGGAAACAAACGAAAGGAATGGCCCAACCCCCCCCCCCCATACACATGTATATACATACGTCCACACACGCAAATATACACACCTACACAGCCTTCCATGGTTTTCCCCAGACGCTTCACATATGTATATACATACACGTCCACACACGCAAATATACGTACCTATACATCTCAATGTACACATATATATACACACACAGACACATACATATATACCCATGCACACAATTCACACTGTCTGCCTTTATTCATTCCCATCGCCACCTCGCCACACATGGAATATATATATATATATATATATATATATATATATATATATATATATATATATATATATATATATATATATATTCCATGTGTGGCGAGGTGGCGATGGGAATGAATAAAGGCAGACAGTGTGAATTGTGTGCATGGGTATATATGTATGTGTCTGTGTGTGTATATATATGTGTACATTGAGATGTATAGGTACGTATATTTGCGTGTGTGGACGTGTATGTATATACATGTGTATGGGGGTGGGTTGGGCCATTTCTTTTGTCTGTTTCCTTGCGCTACCTCGCAAACACCGGAGACAGCGACAAAGCAAAATAAAAAAAAAATAATATATATATATATATATATATATATATATATATATATATATATATATATATATATATATATCTTTCAAACTTCGCCATTTCCCTCATTAGCAAGGTAGCGTTAGGAACAGAGGACTGGGCCTCTGAGGGAATATCCTCACCTGGCCCCCTTCTCTGTTCCTTCTTTTGGAAAATTAAAAAAAAAAAAAAAGGGGAGGATTTCCAGACCCCAGCTCCCTTCCCTTTTAGTCGCCTTCTACGACACGCAGGGAATACACACACATATATATATATATATATATATATATATATATATATATATATATATATATATATGTGTGTGTGTGTGTGTGTGTGTGTGTGTCGTATCTCAGAAGTTGCACAAGATTTTTCTTTTTATTAAGGAGATTCCCTATATACTGATGTACGTAAAATCATATAGATTCAACACAATCGATTCTCATATCTCGGGTTTTCACATCGTGTGCTTATTCACCCATTTGACATCTGAGATTACTTGGACAGACATTCTGCATGGTGATCCAGCAGTGGTTGTGTGATCCTTGACCATGCCTGTTACATATGGTATTTCATGGACTACAGAGCATGTGTTTGGGCGGCCCCACACCCGCCCTCGTGTGTGTGTTGTGCCTCTGGCCCTTCCTGATGGCTGCTCACCTTGAGGTAGGTTAGTGATGTAACTATGCCGTGGTCACCCGGGCGGGAAGCGTCAACTGGGGAAAAATATTATTTTCACTTCCACCAGCGACAGTTGGCAAGTTCTGCCATCTTGTGTTTATGTTTAGAAATCATACGATTAATTGTGGAGCGTTAAGGTATGCCTGCGAAGGGAGAAATATTATATAGATTATCATATTTGTAGAAGAAACTGGTTGAACAACTGCCATATACGAAGATGGAAATAAGGAGAACGTGAGAAAAAAAAAAAAAAAGGAGGGAAAAAATAGCAACAAATGGCAAGTGAAAAATCAATCCTGCAGGCCAGCCAGCCAACTCGCGTTAGATTCAGTTCAACTTTAGTTTCATTTAACATGAAGTCCAGGTGATCCTCGCCTACTACACCCACGTCAATCCCATGATGAATTTTGGGATCGCCAAAATGAGCCTCATATCGCCAAAATAGCCCTCGTATGTCGCCATTTGCACCTTAAATGTTAAGGAGGAAGGTTACCTAACACTTGCTTTTTCTACATGTTCCACGTACCGAATGTTACAAGCGGAATACATCCATGATCATTATAATTCATTGACGTATCTAGCCAATGCTCACCATCTACTGGGATACATTTAGATTTTCCTTTTATTTTCCTTTTTACCCTTTTGGAAATCTTGTCTGTGATAGGACAAGCTTACATGGTACACTCGCCCCTACCAAAGTGCCACGATATATTTGTCTCGCGATTCCTTCAACAGGTTCGTCCTTCCCACACCCAACCCTACCTAAGCACACCCAGGGATACGACCCTCCAAAGTCCAGTCTTATAAAATAACATCAATTGGCCTGACAGACTAAAACCATCGTATATGTTAAGAGGAAGATAACCTGAAACACCTTTGCCACCCCAAGATGTTAGCTCCAATCCGCCTGCCATCTTACGGTTAGGGGAGTATATAGTGTTTTATCATGGGAGTTACGATGGCTGTGAGAGACTGTGTGATGATACAGAGGGACACTACATGGTTCACATGGAGGCTGTATGAACGTCACCCTCGCCACTCGTATGGCACTAGGCTTCCAGTATAGCAAGACGTGTAGGGCTAGGCTAGCGGTATAGCAAGACGTGTAGGGCTAGGCTAGCAGTATAGCAAGACGTGTAGGGCTAGGCTAGCAGCATAGCAAGACTGTAGGACTAGGCTAGCAGTATAGCAAGACGTGTAGGGCTAGGCTAGCAGTATAGCAAGACGTGTAGGGCTAGGCTAGCAGTATAGCAAGACGTGTAGGGCTAGGCTAGCAGCATAGCAAGGCGTGTAGGGCTAGGCTAGCAGTATAGCAAGACGTGTAGGGCTAGGCTAGCAGTATAGCAAGACAGTAGGGCTAGGCTAGCAGTATAGTAAGATGTGTAGGGCTAGGCTTGCAGTATAGCAAGACGTGTAGGGCTAGGCTAGCAGTACCGCAAGACTCGTATACCACTAGGTTAGCAGTAAAGCAAGAGTATTCCACCGAACTAAGGCCTCCTAACCACCACAAACCACTACCCTTGGCCTATCCTAAAGCACCACCACAAACCACCACCCTTGGCCTATCCTAAAGCACCACCACAGACCACCACCCGTGGCCTATCCTAAAGCAAAGACCCTTATACAGCAAGAGTCATTCCATGAAACTAAACATAATGTATGTTCTCGGCACGCCCTGTGTTAGCTAGAATGATAACACTGTGTAACGCAATTTTTGTTCCTTGGTAGTCAGTGATATTTCCTAATTGCTTATGCATAAAACAGTGGATAAAAAGGCTATTATACCCTTCAAACTTTGCTTTTGTGACCAGGACAGTCATATTTTGAAATTTATCTATTTCTAATTGGACACCGAGCGAATTTGCATATCTTCGTTCACGTAAAGTCTGCAAAACATTGAACCAAAATTTACATGCATTTACGCTAAACAAACGTGATCATAAAAGATTTAGAAGTGTTTTGTTTTTCGAGATTTACGATGGTGTTGTAAACCACTTTCACGAATCAGATCCTAAATATAATCTGCCATCAAGTTCTCGTTATATGTTCCCTGGTGGCGGCGTTCAAACTCCAGTATATTATCCTAGTGGAAGCGCTCGCTTCGCTCCTCCACATACGCTCCCATGTTCTCCTTAAATTCATCAATATGAGCGTCAACGATATAGACTTTGAGGGACATCCTGCTGCCCATTTTGCCGTAGTTCTTCCCCACAGTCTCGACCAGCTCCACATAGTCTTCGGCCTCGTACTTGCCCGGGAAGACCCCGAGCCACTGCGACACAGCTGGACCAAGAAGTTGCTTCCTCCATCCTAGTGAGCTTCTTGGGGGCAATTCCTTGCACCGGCTCTGCCTCAGACTAGCTTAGGGAAGAAGTCTTGAAGGTCCTTGAAAGGCTACAGAGACAACTTATCTACAGCTGTGACAAATTGTTTCATAAGGCCTAATTTTACATGCAGTGGTTGGCTTCAATACCTTCCATGGGTCCACCAGTGTCTCCCACTTGACGTTGTACATCCCCACACACAGTTCGGTCCGCTGTGGCCCACTCCCGTCGTCTGCTAGTGCGCCGCGTTGTCCATGCTGCCCTAAAGGCAAAGACAGCTGGGAAACTTGGTACAATCGCTTTGGAAATCCACCAGGAATGCCACCATTTTGAAGTCTCCGATGATGACCCACCCAGCTGTGCTCATCATACTTCAAGGCGTCTTAGCAAGGTCATGGCACTGTAGTATTCTTCTTTTGGACATCATCAATCAGAAAGTAACACATTACCCAGATATTTATTTTTTTTTCTTTTACAGTGTAAATAAGTTGGTGAACTCATAGATATCCCGATAACATCATAGATATCTACTATAGCATCAGATTTGACTATCTCCACCACGTAAGCATTAGAGCTACGTTCTCATCTCTCTACTACTGGTATCTGATAAGATCATTATCTCTCCAACAGTATAACACCATTTTCAGATGTTTATATTTCCACCTGTCATTATCAGCAACGAACACTTTATCTCTGGTACCTAATAACAACTTTACTTATCTCTCCACCACTTAACATCAGACTGACACACTTATCTCTCCAACAGTCAACACAAGGTTCCGTCTCATCTCTCCATCACCTAACATCAGATTTACCCACTTATCTCTCCAACACTTAACACTATTCAGTCTCATCTCTCCATCACTTAACATCAGACTTCCCCACTTATCTCTCCAACACTTAACACTATTCAGTCTCATCTCTCCACCACTTAACATCAGATTTACCCACTTATCTCTCCAACAGTTAACACAAAATTGAGTCTCATCTCTCCTACAGTCAACATCAGATTTACCCACTTATCTCTCCAACAGTTAACACAAGATTTAGTCTCATCTCTCCACCACTTAACATCAGATTTACCCACTTATCTCTCCAACAGTTAACACAAGATTTAGTCTCATCTCTCCACCACTTAACATCAGATTTACCCACTTATCTCTCCAACAGTTAACACAAGATTTAGTCTCATCTCTCCACCACTTAACATCAGATTTACCCACTTATCTCTCCAACAGTTAACACAAAATTGTCTCATCTCTCCTACAGTCAACATCTTATACATACTTATCTCTCCAACAGTTAACACCTGATTTGGACTCCTATTTAGCACGAGTTAACATCTGATTTAGACTCACATCACCACTTAATATATTCTAACTCTTTTCCTTCATTAGTTAACATCAGAGTAAGGCGGTTAACTTCAGCAGTTAACATCAGATATAGACGCTCAACTACACCAATCAACATCAGATTTAAACATTTAACTTCACCAGTTAACAGCATTCATTTTTTTTTTTCATTTCACTGCCAGACAACATTAGATTTTGATCCTTAATCATCCATCAGTTAACAGATTTAGATCCCTATCTATCCATCATTCAACATCAGATTTCGACCCTTATCTCTCTACCATTTAAAATCAGATTTTGAACTTCATCTCTCCACCTGTCAACATTAGACTTCATTTGATTATCTCTCCTTCAGTTCAGTGTCAGCTGTTATCTCTTCACCAGTTAAAATCATACTTACGCTTACACACACACACACACAATTTATATATATATATATATATATATATATATATATATATATATATATATATATATATATATATATATAAACGAGAGGGGAGGATTTCCAGCCCCCCGCTCCCTTCCCTTTTAGTCGCCTTCTACGACACGCAGGGAATACGTGGGAAGTATTCTTTCTCCCCTATCCCCAGGGATATATATATATATATATAATATATATATATATATATATATATATATATATATATATATATATATATATATATTTTTTTTTTTAAACTATTCGCCATTTCCCGCATTAGCGAGGTAGCGTTAAGAACAGAGGAATGGGCCTTTGAGGGAATATCCTTACCTGGCCCCGTTTTCTGTTCCTTTTGGAAAATTAAAAAAAAATAATGAGAAGGGAGGATTTCCAGCCCCCCGCTCCCTCCCCTTTTAGTCGCCTTCTACGACACGCAGGGAATACGTGGGAAGTATTCTTTCTCCCCTATCCCCAGGGATAATATATATATATATATATATATATATATATATATATATATATATATATATATATATATATATATATATATATATCTTTTCTTCTTTCTTTTAAACTATTCGCCATTTCCCGCGTTAGCGAGGTAGCGCTAAGAACAGAGGACTGGGCCTTTTTTGGAATATCCTCAACTGGCCCCCTCTGTTCCTTCTTTTGGAAAATTAAAAAAAAAAAAAAAAAAAAAAAAAAGAGAGGGGAGGATTTCCAGCCCCCCGCTCCCTCCCCTTTTAGTCGCCTTCTACGACACGCAGGGAATACGTGGGAAGTATTCTTAATCCCCTATCCCCAGGGATAATATATATATATATATATATATATATATATATATATATATATATATATATATATATATATATATATATATATATATATATATATATGTAAAGCTACATACACGAAGCGTATCCCACACGTGTGTCAAGTACAAGGCTACATGGGTGTGGTGTATCTGCCGTACGTAAGAAGTTAGGCTTGGAAGATACAAAAAAAATACATGGGATAATGTATGGGCAGGAGAGGCGGGTGGCATGGAGCCCAAGGTCACCATATACAGTGATGACGCGGCGCATTCAACGCCCTGAGTACGACTACTTCACTCCCTGAGTACTACTTCATCCCCTGAGTACGACTACTTCACTCCCTGAGTACTACTTCATCCCCTGAGTACGACTACTTCACCCGCTAAGTACGACTACTTCACTCCCTGAGTACTACTTCATCCCCTGAGTACGACTACTTCACCCGCTAAGTACGACTACTTCACTCTCTGAGTACTACTTCACCCCCTGAGTACGACTACTTTATCCCCTGAGTACGACTACTTCACCCGGGTACGACTACTTCACCCGCTAAGTACGACGATTTCACTTCCTGAGTACTACTTCACCCCCTGAGGACGGCTACTTCACTCACTGAGTACTACTTCATCCCCTGAGTACGACTACTTTATCCCCTGAGTACGACTACTTCACCCGAGTACGACTACTTCACTCCGAGTAAGACTACCTCACTTCCCGAGTACGACTACTTCACCCCGAGTACGCCTACTTCACCCCCTGAGTACGACGACTTCACCCCCTGAGTGTGAGTACGACGACCTCATTACCTGAGTACGATAACATCACCCCCTGAGTCAGACGACTTGACCTCCTGAATACGACGACCTCACCACCTGTGGACAACGACTTAACCACGTAAGTACGACGACTTCATGACGTGAATACGAAGACTTCATCCCCTTGAGTACGACGACTTAGCTCCTTGAGTACGATGACAGCCCATAGAGTACGACATCTTTCCCCCCCCCCATGAGTACGACGACATCTTCACCCTCCCCCCCCCCCGTGAGTACGACGACTTTGGAATGCTTTAGAACGACGACTAACCACTTGAGTACGAGGACATCCTCATAACCACCACTTGAGTACGACGACTCAGTAGTTCCCTGGGTACGATGACCTCAGCTATCGTACCCAAAGGGGTTGGTACAAGCTAATTTGTACCGGAGGGGATAAACATCGTACTTTGGAGCTGCCGACCGGGGGAAAACGTCGTTACCAGACGCACGATGTTTAAACACTTGTACATCAATCACCTCGTAGAACATACGACACCGCGGGGCCAGGCAACGAACTACGCTCGAGTGAAAGTGTAAAGAGAGAGGGGGAGGAGGGAGACTAATTCACCCAGTAGCGAAGGTAAAGTCAATAAGTAAGGGGGGCGGGCGCACAACCTCACCGCCAAGTAGAGCACCAGCCTTGACCAGCCAGTCAGCCAGTCAGTGGCCAGCCGGACCCCCATAGACCAGGCCCGGGGAGGAGAGGGGAGAGGAGGGGAGGGGAGGGGAGGGGAGAGGAGGGGTGAATCCAGCCTGGGGTGCCCCCCCCCCCCCCGCCGGGCACCAGCGGCGTCGTCCCCCCAACACACACGAAGAGTTGACGTACACCGCTTCATCCTACAGGTACGAGACCCTAAAGTTACGGTAGTACGACCAATGAGCACGGCGGTACGACCCTTTGAGTACGTCAGTGCGAACCCTTGAGCACGTCGGTACGACCCTTGAGCACGTCGGTGCGTCCCTTGAGCACGTCGGTGCGACCCTTGAGCACGTCGGTACGACCATTGAGCACGTCGGTACTACGACCCTCGATCATGGCGGTGCGACCTTTTTAAAGAATATAACGGCCTTGCTTCAGTCCAATCCAACCCGTAGCGGTGTTGCATGTACCGTCGCGCTCGTGGTAACGTACCGTCGTGTCCCAGGTGTCGTACCGTCGAGTCAGAGGACGGTAGTAACCATACACAAAAAGCGAAAGGAGACCCTGAGAACTGACGCGTTGTGGTCACAACGCTGATGGCTGCGTGAAGAGCTAGGATGATTACCTCCCAACCCTCCCCCGTGGGGAGAGGTGTAACACACTCTACAGTAGAGGTGTAACACACTCTACAGTATAGTAGAGGTGGTAACACACCGTACAGTACAGTAGAGATGTAACATACCCTACAGTACAGTAGAGGTGTAACATACCCTACAGTACAGTAGAGGTGTAACACTCTACAGTACAGTAGAGGTGTAACATACCCTACAGTACAGTAGAGGTGTAACACACCCTACAGTACAGTAGAGGTGTAACACATCCTACAGTACAGTAGAGGTGTAACATACCCTACAGTACAGTAGAGGTGTAACATACCCTACAGTACAGTAGAGGTGTAACACACCCTACAGTACAGTAGATGCGTAACACACACTACAGTACAGTGTACATGTAACACACTCTACAGTATAGTAAAGGTGTAACACTACAGTACAGCAGAGGTGTAACACACCCTACAGTACAGTAGAGGTGTAACACATCCTACAGTACAGTAGAGGTGTAACATACCCTACAGTACAGTAGAGGTGTAACATACCCTACAGTACAGTAGAGGTGTAACACACCCTACAGTACAGTAGATGCGTAACACACACTACAGTACAGTGTACATGTAACACACTCTACAGTATAGTAAAGGTGTAACACTACAGTACAGCAGAGGTGTAACACACCCTACAGTAGAGGTGTAACACATCCTACAGTACAGTAGAGGTGTAACACACCCTACAGTACAGTAGAGCTGTAACACTCTACAGCACAGTAGAGGTGTAACACATCCTACAGTACAGTAGAGGTGTAACATCCTACAGTACAGTAGAGGTGTAACACACCCTACAGTACAGTAGAGGTGTAACACACCCTAGAGTGCGGGTAGACGATCATCACACGCAATATATGTGTCCAAGAATGTATGACAACACACACCCCCTCCCCCCAAGAGTTTTACGGAGGAGGTAGCACCAATGTATGATTAATATCCCCAGAGAGAGAGAGAGAGAGAGAGAGAGAGAGAGAGAGAGAGAGAGAGAGAATAAGACTTTCAGAAAAGCAACATCGATTACTTACGTCCCCTTGTGGTGGTGGTGGGGGGGGGGGGGGGGGGGGGGGAAACCACCGCTCGCTGGCCTCGGGCCAGACCAAGCGAACCTGGGCTCTCTCTCTCTCTCTCTCTCTCTCTCTCTCTCTCTCTCTCTCTCTCTCTCTCTCTCTCCTCCGCCAAATGGATGGTAAAAATAGCGAATTTAATCATACTGACGATGACATATCCCTCCCACCCCGCCCACAGTTGATGATTTCATACTCGCATTTCTTGTTCTCGTAAGGTAATTTGTTGGTGACGTGCGGAGAAGACCAGATGGTGAAGAATATACCAGTAACGATGATAATTTGAATGGTGGGACCGACCCAGTGAAGGGTGGTAGAGCATAATGTGTGTGTGTGTGTGTTGCTTGCCCGGGATCCCATGTTCCAATAATGTCTCCGACCATATTTTGACAAATTTCGTTAACATAAAAAAAAAAAAACATTAATTCCATCGATTAACATATAAGTTTATTTTAATTCTAAAGATAATTCATCCACTGACGCCCATCCCTTATCAGTAAAGATAAAAAGGATAAATCAGTCCAATAATATTTTTTCCCGCCAGTTTTTTAGAAGACCTTGCATCACTTGGAGTATGAGGTAGAGATGCCTTCACAATACAAGACGCTACGTCGCTGATACGTGTTATCTGTTCACTATGTCAACCGGTGACTATGATAAGCTAGGAATGACGTCACCGGGGGAGAGGGGGGGACTATAACAAGCTGGGAATGACATCACTGGGGACCAAGAGGCTAGGAGTGACGTCACTGAATATCATTATTATTATTATTATTATTATTATTATGGGCTAGGAATGACGTCACTGGGAGCCAAAAGGCTAGGAGTGACGTCACTGAAGACTAATATAGGCTAGGAATGATGCCACTGGGGACTACACGTGGCTAATACTGGCGTCACTGAAGACTAATATAGGTTGGGAATGACGTCACCGGGACTATACATGGCTGGTATTGACGTCATTGGGGATTATAACAGGCTGGGAATGACGTCACTAGGACTATAGACTGACTGGAAATGACGTCACTGCGACTGGGGATAATGTGTATGGGGACTACGGCTGGGAATGACGTCAGCGGGGCTAGAACACGCTGGGGATGACGTAAAGTCGCCGGGCAAGTTGCTAAATTATTGATGTGGCCGAATGTCAACCACCGCTTGGCCGGTATGATAGTAGCGGCCGTCACCTGCCCAAGGTCAGCAGCCAGCAAGGATGATAGTAGCGACCGTCACCTGCCCAAGGTCAGCAGCCAGGATGATAGTAGCGACCGTCACCTGCCCAAGGTCAGCAGCCAGGATGATAGCAGCGACCGTCACCTGCCCAAGGTCAGCAGCCAGCCAGGATGATAGTAGCGACCGTCACCTGCCCAAGGTCAGCAGCCAGGATGATAGTAGCGGCCGTCACCTGCCCAAGGTCAGCAGCCAGGATGATAGTAGCGACCGTCACCTGCCCAAGGTCAGCAGCCAGGATGATAGCAGCGACCGTCACCTGCCCAAGGTCAGCAGCCAGGATGATAGTAGCGACCGTCACCTGTCCAAGGTCAGCAGCCAGCCAGGATGATAGTAGCGACCGTCACCTGTCCAAGGTCAGCGGCCAGGATGATAGTAGCGACCGTCACCTGCCCAAGGTCAGCAGCCAGGATGATAGTAGCGACCGTCACCTGTCCAAGGTCAGCAGCCAGGATGATAGTAGCGACCGTCACCTGTCCAAGGTCAGCAGCCAGGATGATAGCAGCGACCGTCACCTGCCCAAGGTCAGCAGCCGGTATGATAGTAGCGACCGTCACCTGCCCAAGGTCAGCAGTCAGGATGATAGTAGCGACCGTCACCTGCCCAAGGTCAGCAGCCAGGATGATAGTAGCGACCGTCACCTGTCCAAGGTCAGCAGCCAGGATGATAGTAGCGACCGTCACCTGCCCAAGGTCAGCAGCCAGCCAGGATGATAGTAGCGACCGTCACCTGCCCAAGGTCAGCAGCGAGTAGGTGGCACCCACTGCTGCTATCCAGCAGTAGTAGGAGTAGTAGGCCAAGGTCTCGGGTCTCTTGGGTAAGGGTCTTGGGTAGGGGTCTCTTGGGTAAGGGTCTTGGGTAGGGGTCTCTTGGGTAAGGGTCTTGGGTAGGGGTCTCTTGGGTAAGGGTCTTGGGTAGGGGTCTCTTGGGTAAGGGTCTTGGGTAGGGGTAGGGTTTGTCACGCACCCACTTTCAGGCCCTGATCCTCCCCTACCCCAACCCCACCCACATACGGGTTACTGGCATACAAAACCTCTCAACCCTCACGTTTTCTCACACACAACACTTAAAAAAAAACAACATCACTCACACATATACTCCTTTTTTTCCCCTATCTGTTTTTCTCTCCCTTTTCCATATCTCAAAATACGGCAGAGCGACCATCAAATACTCCTATGGCGTCGAATCGGAGCGGCGTGGCTGGTCTGGAAGGGATTTAAACCCATCTCCCATACCCACACCTCCTACGCCTGGCTCTCGTTGGACCACTCCAGCGACACCTCAAGGTCACGATTCAAACCCTTCCCTCTCGTTGACCACTCCAGCGACACCTCAAGGTCACGATTCAAACCCTTCCCTCTCGTTGACCACTCCAGCGACACCTCAAGGTCACGATTCAAACCCTTCCCTCTCGTTGACCACTCCAGCGACACCTCAAGGTCACGATTCTAACCCTTCCCTCTCGTTGACCACTCCAGCGACACCTCAAGGTCACAATTCAAACCCTTCCTTCTCCCCCTCTCTCTTGAACACCACCTGCTCAACTTCCTCTGCTCGTCTTTCTTTCTGTTTGAAATCCAATCGGTCTAAGGCTGCTTCTCCTCTGCGCTACCAGCTCCTTATCTATAGACTCCGAGTGCTTTTAGGTATGGAATAATACTCCTCCTTTAACACATCGGGGATCGGCTAAGCCTCTCTGGGAACTAAGAGTGGAATCAAAAACCTTATTCAATTCTCCTGGCAACACCTCTCTCTCTCTCTCTCTCTCTCTCTCTCTCTCTCTCTCTCTCTCTCTCTCTCTCTCTTCAACCTGCCCTTTCCGTACGCCGCGATGTTGCCTCTCTCTCTCTCTCTCTCTCTCTCTCTCTCTATGTATATATATATATATATATATATATATATATATATATATATATATATATATATATATATTCTACAGCTATCATTTTCGCCATGGTTCACGCTCTCTCTCTCTCTCTCTCTCTCTCTCTCTCTCTCTCCATATACATATATATGTATATATATGTATATATATATATATATATATATATATATATATATATATATATATATATTTCTTTTTTCTTTCAAACTATTCGCCATTTCCCGCATTAGCGAGGTAGCGTTAAGAACAGAGGACTGGGCCTTGAGGGAATACCCTCACTTGGCCCAATTCTCTGTTCCTTCTTTTAGAAAATTTAAAAAAAAAAAAACGAGAGGGGAGGATTTCCAGCCCCCCGCTCCCTCCCCTTTTAGTCGCCTTCTACGACACGCAGGGAATACGTGGGAAGTATTCTTTCTCCCCTATCCCCAGGGATAATATATATATATATATATATATATATATATATATATATATATATATATATATATATATATATATATATATATATATATATATATAGCGTGTCGTAGAAGGCAACTAAAAGGGAAGGGAGCGGGGGGGCTGGAAATCCTCCCCTCTCGTTTTTAGTTTTCCTAATGAAGGAACAGAGGAGGGGGCCAAGTGAGGATATTCCCTCAAAGGCTCAGTCGTCTGTTCTTAAAGCTACCTTGCTAACGCGGGAAATGGCGAATAGTATATATATATATATATATATATATATATATATATATATATATATTCTACAGGTATTATGTACGCCATGGTTCACGCGTGTATGACCGCGTGTAACCCACTACACTAGGTACGGAGGCATGACGCGCGTTTGACCACACAGCTTCCCACAGTTTCTGTGTGTGGCGTCCGGTCACTCGAGGATGAGCCATAGTAGTCATCATACCTTGGTGCCTCCTCGAGGAGCTGAGCAGTGGAGTTCCTTTTTCCTTCTTCATATAATCTCACAGACGGTCAAGCATGATTGACAATCATTGTGATTGTGCAATCATTGGTTATGCCCCCCCCAACACAAAAACATACACACACACACACACATAAGTGAACTGCGCAATCTTCAGCGTGTGTGTGTGTGTGGCGCAGCTAGGCAACGAGTGCTTGAGGCTGCATGCGTAACATTTATCATCCTTGCTCTCGAAGCAGAGTCAAAGACAAAAAAAAAAGGGGAAATTGAGGAAGTAAGAGTGGCGTAAGAACCAGAGTTTCTTATGGTACCCTTCTACACTAGGATCTAGCGATGTTATCGCCAGTACGCTATAAGACTTTCCGGCATATGGACCACAATAACCTTTCGCTGATGGGTTGCAAACGATTATGCCTCTGGTAACGAACACAACAGATAAAGAGATACAATTTCAAGCGAGCGAAAGACTTTTCAATACTTTACGACATCTCGCAGCTAGGTCGACTTTTCAGGAATTTCAAATTCACGACAGCAACCTCTCCAACCGAGTCTTCAGACAACGAATTATGGAGACGTGTACAGCCATCATAACTGTGCTTCAAGACAGTGTTAAGGCACGTAATACATGACAAAAACAACATGAAATAGATTGAAATCTGGGTTTTATTAACCTTTGACGACAAAACAGTGACACACTTTTCAACAATAATAATAAGTACAATAGATTCTATCTCTTTTAGACGTTATATTGCCAACAGTTTTGGCATTATAAAGCATTCGGCGGATCCGAACGAGGAGATGGCCAGTGACCTGAACACGCACTAGGGGGCGCTGGTAGCCTGGAGATGAACAGCATTTTCCCCTAGGATGACTGTGGTCACTGGGCCTCTATTTCCTGTCACCTGGAACGGGAGGAGCGAATATGCTGCAAGGATCACCAATGGGTTAATTGATCCTCACAGAATGCCGATGTAAAGTGCCCAAGCGACCTTCGAAAAGGATGTCGTGGATCGCCTTTCTGGCAAAGACTTGCTGGTCCTCGTTCAAATTCCTAAATTCCTGAGCCCAGCATTTCCCCAACACGTCGGAGGCGTCGTCGCTAAATTCCTGAGCCCAGCATTTCCCCAGCACGTCGGAGGCGTCGTCGCTGAATTCCTGAGCCCAGCATTTCCCCAACACGTCGGAGGCGTCTTCGCTGAATTCCTGAGCCCAGCATTTCCCCAGCACGTCGGAGGCGTCGTCGCTGAATTCCTGAGCCCAGCATTTCCCCAGCACGTCGGAGGCGTTGTCGCTGAATTCCTGAGCCCAGCATTTCCCCAACACGTCGGAGGCGTCGTCGCTGAATTCCTGAGCCCAGCATTTCCCCAACACGTCGGTGGCGCCGTCGCTTCGACGCAGATGACAGCGAGCCAGCGACTGAACCTCACATCGTTCGTTCTGGGCATCTGTCTTCTGCCTTTTGCTGGACGATTGCGACGACACCTCCTGTGGCTCCTCGCTGTGGTCTCCCACAGGAGTACTCAGTTCCTGCACAAAGAATAACAATGACAATATTGTTAGGAGTTTGGGAGGATATGACATGATATTAAAAGCACTGCATGCAAAAATATCCACCAATTTCTGTTGCTCTCAACTGTTAATGACAGACTAAAGAAGAATGAAAGGAAATGGCGGTAGATAACGGTGCATTTCTAAACACACAAGGAATCACCCGAATTCTATACAACATTTAAAGGGCAAGCATATTGCAAGTAAAAGAGTTAACCAGAGTTAACCAGGTCTGGTCCATTCTACTACAACTACAAGCATCTATATTCATCGTAGCACTATTGGCAGATGGGGACATCAAAATTATGAACCCCCGATGGTAAATGATGGAACAATGAGAAGATTATCTGATGGAAATGTGTTTGTAAACGCAAATTCATCTCAAAGGCTTAAGAGCGTGAACATAACACTGTGTCAACCCTCAACTAGACACTACCTGCAAGTGATATCATGTCATATATGTGTTCGTAAGAGACGATGTGTTTTCTTGGAAAGACAATCGAAATGAAGCCTTTATTAAAGGCTCGTCCACCCGTGCCCTCGAACACTGGCTATTAACATCGTCTTTACATCTGTTCGAATGTACGGTGGCAGTAAAGTAGGGACCACTGTTGGCTAACATGTTGGTCGGATGAGGGAAACAACATGCTGGTAACAGAGGTGAAGCAAAGAGTGTGTCCACACGAGGCAGGTGTGCGTGTGTGTGTGTGTGTGTGTGTGTGTGTCCAGCATGACGTCGGCCCTCAGGTGAGTATTGGCAGCCACAGCAGCAGCGGCGACGGTAGTCCTGTGCGACAGTGCACGACAGTACACAGCGTCGTGGTCGGAGTTTCTGGATGCGTCCGTCACTGCGACGGGGAGACCATCGCGGAAAAGGAGGGTATATAACCTTAACCACCTCGAAAATCACAGTCTTTTCTCTGATCACCGGTATGGCTCCCGTAAGGCGAGATCCACTGGTGATATTCTTTCCTATCTTTTTATGTCTGGTCATCATCCCTGAAAGACTTTGGGGAGTCATATGTAGTGGCCCTTGACATATCTAAGGCTTTTTGACTGGGTGTGGCATCGGGGTCTCATCTCTAAGCTCCCCTCTCTCACTTTGCTCCTTCATATCTAGCATCCTCTCTGGCCGATCTATCTCTATGGTTGTTGACGGATCAGCCTACACCCTTTTCTCCATCAACAGCGGTATCCCTCAAGGTTATGTCCTGTTCCCTTACACTTTTTCTCCTTTTTTCAATGATTTCCTTTCCTCCACAAATAATCCAATGGACTCATATGCTGACGACTCAACACTGCATTCACCTACATCCTTCAATTCTGCTCCCTCTTCTCCCACTCAAAATTCGTCTCGTGTTGCCACAGCTTCTGTAAATTCAGACCTGGGCAGGACATCTTAGAAGGGTAGACAAAATCTTAACTTTAATGCCTCCAAGACCCAATTTCTACTCATCTCTCTATCGAAAACTCCTCCCAATTCTCGCCTCTCCTTTGAAGATTCTGTAATTCCACCTCTTGACTCAATGAACATTCTTAGCAATACTGTAATATCCACTTTTTCTTGGAAACCCCACGTTACAGTAGATACGTCTGCCTCTAAGAAACCGAGTGGCCTATTTAGATGTCGAAACTTCTCTCCTGAACAGTTGCTCCGTTTATACAAGGGATTAATTCGTCCTTGTATGGAGTGCTGCTCTCACATTTTGGTTGGTATCCTAACTTGACAGAGTCGAGTCGAAAGCGATCCGACTTATAAACTGTCCTAGGATAACTTCCAAACTTGACCTCCCTTCCCCTACGCCGCAATGTTGACTCACTTTCCCCTCTTTTATAGGTATTACTTTGGTTTTTGCTCCCGAGAGCTGGCTGCTTGTGTTTCCCCACCAGCAGCCATACTGAACAATACTCGGCAAGCTGGTGCATCACATGATTATTGTGTGGCCGTTGGCAACTTAAGGTGTGGGCCGCTTTGATACCAGCTTCCCCTCCATACTCGTCGAGGGTTTGGAACTCTCTACCTTCTCATGTCTTTCCCAAGAACTACGACCAGGCACACGTCAAAAGACAGGTCTTTCACGTCTTCAAAAATTCGCAAATACTTTCCCTTGTCTTTTCTTTTCCCGCTTCATAATTCTCTTCTGTATTTCAATTAAGGCCCGGGCCTTGACGTGGACTTTTGTCCGTGACTGGAACCTTCAACATAAAAAGTAAAGATCCCTTTCCTCTGTGTTCAGAGTAGTGCAAAAAAACACCAATGCTTGTACACGTCGACACAGCAAAACAGGTGACACTGGCATGGGATCACATCCGCACACTTCCCTGCGACACGGCATAACATCACGTGCAACATGCACCCCTCCTGGCTAGCACATTTGATCCCAAAGATAAAGATTCCAACACTCTACGTACACCCCGACCCCCCCGCCAAGGGTCATGAAGGCAAGAGGTTCCAATCTGTATCATCCAGGCTGCCACCACTGAAACGCTTCCCCTGACAACAGCACGCGAGATGATGCTCACAACATCTGCACAGAGTATACAAACCTCTTTACCACCGGTAATACCAACACAGGTCAGCCTTGTCTTTAACTCAGTGTGTATAATACTGGCCTACTTTATGTGTACCACACACTACCATATATGTATCACTGCATACCTAGTTCATGTATTTCCCTGAACGGTTTCCTAAACTATGTGTAGGAACCCAGTCCAAATAGTACCAGTATATGTATCATTGGATACGACTTAGTTTATACATACGTGCGTATACTTTCGTATATGCAGGACCCAATACAAAACTGTATCCTAACATACCAGTGAGAAACCAACCCAAGCATAACATACCATACACAAACCAAACATAAACTAACATACCACACACAAACCAACCCAAACCTAAACTAACACACCACACACAAACCAACCCAAACCTAAACTAACACACCACACACACACCAACCCAAACCTAAACTAACATACCACACACAAACCAAACCAAACCTAAACTAACACACCACACACAAACCAACCCAAACCTAAACTAACATACCACACACAAACCAACCCAAACCTAAACTAACACACCACACACAAACCAACCCAAACCTAAACTAACACACCACACACAAACCAACCCAACCTAAACTAACACACCACACATAAACCAACCCAGACCTAAACTAGCACACCACACACAAACCAACCCAAACCTAAACTAACATACCACACACAAACCAACCCAAACACAAACTAATATGCCACACACAAACCAACCCAAACATAAACTTAACATCACTACATATCATGTTCCTCATAATCATTTGTGTCTGGTGTACTACTATGTGTAGCTACCATTAAAACTGTATATAGAAATGTGTATCACTCCATACCTCAAACCCAGCCTCATATGTGTGATGTGGCTTGTCTTGGTCAACAAGGAGGGACAAACCGTCAAATACAGACCAGGAAGTCTTGTACATATACGTCCGCAGCTCCGTCACCTGAATTCCGTTCCTTCATCTTCTTGACCTGCGTGCGCATTTTGGGAGCCATCCGGGACTTTATCTTCCTTTCCAAGAACCTCGAATCGCTCTTCATCCTCCTCTCCCCCTTGACCTGCTCTATCTTCATTGCAGCTGCCATTGTCTTCCATGCGTCTTTGTGTTTATAATCACTATTCTCGTCATCCCATAATACAGGAGGGGAACGGTGTATGTCTATGAGGAGTAGCGTTTGCTGCTCCCGCGTCCATTCCACTGTCGGTTCTCCATTCACAACTGTGTCGTGTGTGTGTGTGTGTGTGTGTGTGTGTGTGTGTGTGTGTGTGCCACAACACTCCTACCATCATATTAACAACCAGTTTTAACAACCTGTCCTGGTCACTACTGTTGTCAATAAGTGAACAGCTCGTTCGTGAATTTGCTGTTACCTTCGTTGCCAACACATGTTCGAGAAGACGTGTGGACGCGCCCTTATGCTACATAAAAAAAAACAACGTTTACACTTACCGGGTTATCCATTGAATTATGATTCACGTTTTCCCCAACTTCAGCATCCATGCTTGGAGAACACGTCTGCTGTGTTCCCTGATCCCGTAGGAACTTCAGGTCTTCAAAATACCACAAGGATGGCGTGTAATTACCATCCTCCTCCACGCCTCCTGACTTCTCGCTGCTCATCACTTTCTTCAGTTCTCTCCGGTAGTTGGAAGGCAAGGAATTTAATCTTTTTGGTCACCGTTTCCCTATTTGCACCTGGTTCAATTTCCTGAAGTTCCTCCACTAACTTGCTGTAGCATTCGGCTTTCATGGCTCTGTTCCTGTAAATGTCACTCTTCACTTTCCACAGTGATGGGAAGCCTCTATACAGTTCAAGGAACTCGCGCCAAAATTCTTGTGTATCACGCACACTCGCCATGACTGCCGGCACAAGACTGACAGTGATTGTGCAATCACTGCCAAACCCCACCAGGTATGACTGCGCGACTGACAGTGATTGTGCAATCACTGCCAAACCCCACCAGGTATGACTGCGCCACTGACAGTGATTGTGCAATCAATGCCAAACCCCACCAGATATGGCTGCGCGACTGACAGTGATTGTGCAATCAATGCCAAACACCACCAGGTATGACTGCGCCACTGACAGTGATTGTGCAATCAATGCCAAACACCACCAGGTATGACTGCGCCACTGACAGTGATTGTGCAATCAATGCCAAACCCCACCAGGTATGACTGCGCCACTGACAGTGATTGTGCAATCAATGCCAAACACCACCAGGTATGACTGCGCCACTGACAGTGATTGTGCAATCAATGCCAAACACCACCAGGTATGACTGCGCCACTGACAGTGATTGTGCAATCAATGCCAAACCCCACCAGGTATGACTGCGCCACTGACAGTGATTGTGCAATCAATGCCAAACCCCACCAGGTATGACTGCGCCACTGACAGTGATTGTGCAATCAATGCCAAACCCCACCAGGTATGACTGCGCCACTGACAGTGATTGTGCAATCAATGCCAAACCCCACCCGGTATGACTGCGCCACTGACAGTGATTGTGCAATCAATGCCAAACCCCACCAGGTATGACTGCGCCACTGACAGTGATTGTGCAATCAATGCCAAACCCCACCCGGTATGACTGCGCCACTGACAGTGATTGTGCAATCAATACCAAACACCACCAGGTATGACTGCGCGACTGATGGTGATTGTGCAATCAATGCCAAACCCCACCAGGAATGACTGCGCCACTGAGTGATTGTGCAATCAATGCCAAACACCACATAGTATGATTGCGCAAGACTTGAATCATTTGCGCAAGCCTTCAATCTAACCAAAACACGATGGAAATGACTGCACAATCACAATGATTGTCGGTCACGCTTGACCGTCTGTGGGGACCCTTATTTTTAGTGAGAGTCAGATCCATGCAGAGCTGCATTGCCATGAATACTTTCTAATTTTACTCTCTTCTTATAACAGAATTAGCCTCGACTGGGGGATTTGCCCGAGCCATGCTAGTTACAATATATATATATATATATATATATATATATATATATATATATATATATATATATATATATATATATATATACCTAACAGACTTCATACTTGCCCCTCTTTCCAGGACTCTTGCATTTACCTCCCTAACAACCCCATCCATAAACAAATTAAACAACCATGGAGACATCACACACCCCTGCCGCAAACCGACATTCACTGAGAACCAATCACTTTCCTCTCTTCCTACACGTACACATGCCTTACATCCTCGATAAAAACTTTTCACTGCTTCTAACAACTTGCCTCCCACACCATATATTCTTAATACCTTCCACAGAGCATCTCTATCAACTCTATCATATGCCTTCTCCAGATCCATAAATGCTACATACAAATCCATTTGCTTTTCTAAGTATTTCTCACATACATTCTTCAAAGCAAACACCTGATCCACACATCCTCTACCACTTCTGAAACCGCACTGCTCTTCCCCAATCTGATGCTCTGTACATGCCTTCACCCTCTCAATCAATACCCTCCCATATAATTTACCAGGAATACTCAACAAACTTATACCTCTGTAATTGGAAAGAGGGGCAAGTATGAAGTCTGTTGGGGATGAGAGAGCTTGGGAAGTGAGTCAGTTGTTGTTCGCTGATGATACAGCGCTGGTGGCTGATTCATGTGAGAAACTGCAGAAGCTGGTGACTGAGTTTGGTAAAGTGTGTGGAAGAAGAAAGTTAAGAGTAAATGTGAATAAGAGCAAGGTTATTAGGTACAGTAGGGTTGAGGGTCAAGTCAATTGGGAGGTGAGTTTGAATGGAGAAAAACTGGAGGAAGTGAAGTGTTTTAGATATCTGGGAGTGGATCTGTCAGCGGATGGAACCATGGAAGCGGAAGTGGATCATAGGGTGGGGGAGGGGGCGAAAATTTTGGGAGCCTTGAAAAATGTGTGGAAGTCGAGAACATTATCTCGGAAAGCAAAAATGGGTATGTTTGAAGGAATAGTGGTTCCAACAATGTTGTATGGTTGCGAGGCGTGGGCTATGGATAGAGTTGTGCGCAGGAGGATGGATGTGCTGGAAATGAGATGTTTGAGGACAATGTGTGGTGTGAGGTGGTTTGATCGAGTAAGTAACGTAAGGGTAAGAGAGATGTGTGGAAATAAAAAGAGCATGGTTGAGAGAGCAGAAGAGGGTGTTTTGAAATGGTTTGGGCACATGGAGAGAATGAGTGAGGAAAGATTGACCAAGAGGATATATGTGTCGGAGGTGGAGGGAACGAGGAGAAGAGGGAGACCAAATTGGAGGTGGAAAGATGGAGTGAAAAAGATTTTGTGTGATCGGGGCCTGAACATGCAGGAGGGTGAAAGGAGGGCAAGGAATAGAGTGAATTGGAGTGATGTGGTATACAGGGGTTGACGTGCTGTCAGTGGATTGAATCAAGGCATGTGAAGCGTCTGGGGTAAACCATGGAAAGCTGTGTAGGTATGTATATTTGCGTGTGTGGACGTGTGTATGTACATGTGTATGGGGGGGGGGGTTGGGCCATTTCTTTCGTCTGTTTCCTTGCGCTACCTCGCAAACGCGGGAGACAGCGACAAAGTATAAAAAAAAAAAAAAAAAAAAAAAAAATATATACCTAAACGTTTAGCCGTCTGCATGGCAATACCAGAGACAATGACAGGCAAACAGTCGCCAGTAATAACGTGAGCCAGTGAGTTGCAGCTCGTATTAAAGCTCAGCGAACAACCGTCTGGCTCAGACACTGACCTACCGCATGTATCAACAATAATTCCAAGATGGAGGAAAGGCAACCAGGAAGCGTTATTACACATAAACAAATGACAGACCACTGGGAAAAGCTAGATAAAATGAAATACCTAGGAGGCAGTATAAGAGAAACAAAAGACGCATAAGCACCAAGAAAATAGACTTCTTACGACACCCAAAAATTGTGTTCGTATCAAACTAACAACAAATACACTGGTTCTAGTAACATCTAATACTCCACAAAATTAATATTTTTCATTCATGAGCAGACATAACAGACTTAATGAAGGCTACGAGAAGTATCACGAGAGTTACTGAAGAGGCAATGTATGACAGACAGACACCGCCATCACGGACCAAGTCAAGAGTTTTTCCTGAGCAGTGGAAGACTGCAATAATCCATTATTCAACCCGGGTGGATCTCACAATATAGGCACACATAAATGCAACTGTGTTCATAATTTACACAAATCGCTGTTCCATTAAACAAGTAGAAATAGTTGATTTGAATAGGCGAGTCACTGACCCTATTTCCCCTCTCCACTATGCCCAATATTGCCATAAGACATGATGTAACGTTAAGACTTTATATGCCTTGGAGTCATCATCCAGTATACAGTACTGACAGAAGTGTTACAACATAAATTGTTAGCAGATAGTGTGTCATCTGTGCCAAGGAATTGCGTCATAACGGTTGACATTCATAGCTCGGGCCAGCCTTCACCACACTCATGATGATCAGGAAACTATGTTATTACTAAGCTATGAATAGATGATCAATGTAGATATGAATAGACGATCAGTATTGAAATTTTATTACTAAGCTATGAATAGATGAACATTATAGAAGTTATATACTAAGCTATGAATAGATGATCAATGTAGAAGTTATTAAGCAATGAATAAATGATCAATTTAAAAGTTATATGCCCTTATATATGCTAAGCTACTATTAGATGATCAATATAGAGGTAATATGTCCTTGGAAACAACATATTTCTAGAGCAAATCGAATTACCATTAGTCTAAAACTGCCCAAGAGAAAATATGAGCGAGACGATTCTATTACGAGAGAATGAAGCTGCAGGCCAAGAAAGTGTATAATAGAGATGAAGTCATTAAGTGCGCTTGGAGTATCAACTCGTATAAGAACAAACCACAATCACTTTCTCCCTTCACACTTCTTCCCACAGTTCACAGCCGTATACCCTGATACATTGTCATCAAACAGCATAACTTGAGAGTGTCAACCATGAGATCATTCGGTATATAAACATTAGTTACCTTACACTCATTCCTCTACAAGAAATCAAGGTTAGCTCTTTGGATAACAAATATCAAATCGGATGTTTTCTAGAATAGTTGACAGGACCGGCTACACAGGGAGAAATCACTCCACTCATCATGGCAACTGTTGAAACATAAGATATACGAAAGAGGCAGACACTGTCTAACTTCTTCTCAAATTGTCCTAGTTCTTTATAGCTGCTATTTACTTGCTATAACACCCTTCTCTCACTTCACGTAGAATCTGTGATGCCAACGACTGGACCTTGTTTAGCAAATCTCGCTTTTTTTTTTTAATAACACAAAACTGATGAAATATAATTTGAATCTCATAGTCGTAATGCTAACTAACTCTTCTGAATGCAGTTTTGACGATGATCAGTATATGATTTCAATAAGTGTGGAGCTTTGACGCCAAGTTGGAGACTATTATCAATTCATGTAAGTCCTTCTTACACGCAGATTAATGCCATTTGTCTCTCGCAAGATGATATAATAACCTGGTCTCATTTCACTGAGCTCTGTCGTCAACCATTTTGCATTTAGTCGTATCTAACCAAATTTGGAGCCTGTCCAGGTCTCTTTGTAGGTGAACACAATCCCGAACATTCCTTATTCTATCGTATTAACTTCGTATCATCCACAAACAAGTTCAGGTATGATTAAAGTATTAATTCACAGATACCGAAAAGCAAAGGCACCTACACTTAACCTCAGTGGATATTAGTTTTACCAAGTTCCTCTAACAGGTGTTCTTCGCTCCTTTCTATCTGGTAAGACATTCTTTTATGAAAAATCCTTCCCTTATACCATATTGGAAATTCAGTATTTCTTTTTTTACGTAAACTTTCTAAATGAAAAAGGGTTAAGTATTTAGTCTCGTAATCCAAGAACACCTATTCTACCCACCCAAGGAACCTAACAAATGATTCCCTTCCAAATTCATGTTGCCTCTAACATTAGTAGTTTACTCCCATTATAAGTCTAGGTGTTCTTTAACTGTTAATTCCATTACTTTATAAAATACGCTCGTTAGTGATATTGGTTAGTAGTTTACAGGATTCTTATTTCAACTGCCTTTCTGGGAAATTAGCAGAGTATCTGCTTTCGCCCACTGCCATGATACCATCTTATCCCAGAGAGTTTTCGGGCATCTCTAATGGCTTATAATATGTCACAGGATATTCCTCAAGTCCCATGGTCGTTCTACGGATAGTAATACCTCCTGAGCTAACCTGTGCCTAAAAGCGAACAATCTCAAGTGACTTGACCCACTTACATGGTTATGGACGTAATGCTTCCTGGTTGAGAAAACATTTTGTATACGCTCGCATTTGACTCATATATTTCCTGTCCTAAGTAATAACCCCCAGCATATCTTTAAATGCCACTTTAAATACCCTTTCCACTTTTTTTTCTTGATACCTTTATTTCACTGTTCCCATTCCTCGCTTTTCTCTGAACCAGCCTAGTTTTCGCGTCACGTTATTTCTCCGAATCAAACTGTTACATAGGTTGGCCTTATTCATTTTTTTTCTTTATTCAAACTTTTACATAGGTTGGCCTTATTCATTTTTTTCTTTAATCAAACTGTCACATAGGTTGGCCTTATTCATTTTTTTCTTTAATCAAACTGTCACATAGGTTGGCCTTATTCATTTTTTTCTTTAATCAAACTTTTACGTAGGTTGGCCTTATTCATTTTTTTCTTTAATCAAACTTTTACGTAGGTTGGCCTCATTCATTTTTTTCTTTAAGTGTATTTTTTCTGCATTCCCCCCACTGTGGACAACCACTTGACACGATTTCCTTATTGCATACCTAACTACCTAACTATCTTGTAACGCTGATAGTGGAATTCCATTATCATTTTAATGTTCCCTAAGAATCAGTCCTGGTTTTAAAAATCCGCCTCTTACGCATTTCTTTTCAACCATTGGGCTCATCTTTGACTCCTAATGTTATTTTTCCTCGAAAACTAAGCTTTTAAAATAAACCACAACAGAGTAGTTTTTCCAGACTGACTAGGCTGTTGTCAAAGATCCTAATAAGCTTATTAGGATAATAGGTTGTTATCAAAGACCCTAATAAGCTTATTAGGAAGCTAGGCTGTTGTCAAAGACTCTAATAAGCTTATTAGGATAATAGGTTGTTGTCAAAGAACCTAATAAGCTTATTAGGATAATAGGTTGTTGTCAAAGACCCTAATAAGCTTATTAGGATAATAGGTTGTTGTCAAAGAACCTAATAAGCTTATGAGGTTATTTAAGCTGTTGTAAATATGAGATCCATTGTCTGTGGTGTATCTACCCCTCAGACTCTCGTGCGCTCATTGGCATAATTATCATATGCTATTATTCCTTCATTACCAACCGAATTACACGTACCTTAATTGCTGTTGCTGAAAGATTTTTGAGCCACTTCACTGTATGAACCAGAAGGATTACGTATCTTAACACAAATTAAAAGTTTGGTTTAGTTTCTTCCAAGAAACTGGAACATGGCGGGAAAGATGGGGGTTGGATGGCGTCCCTTAGCCAGTGAAAACTTACGTTTCAGGAACTGCTGGTGGAGGATGATCTCTCAAAACAGAATATAACCATTCAAAAAAAACTTTCTCTCTGTTATCTACATTGTAAAGAGATCATTCTTCATCAGTTGCTCCTCAAACTTAATCTCTAACGAAGGACACCCATCCCTGCCTCGCCGCTCTCTGGCCTCATCAAAATACTGAACCAAATTCGATTCAAAATTTCACTTTGATTAGATATTTGGTTTCATCTATTACCCTCGTTTCATTCAGTTACCTTACAGTATTTTTTTCTGTAAGTTAGTAGCTTGAAATATTACTTCATGACACCGTTTTATATAATTCATTCAAATGCAAGGCAGAACTAGACAGGTGTTCATAGTCTAAACGCATAATCACATGCTGTTCAGAGTCTGTGAATTATAGCACAGATGCATATCGTGGAAGTCAATGCCAGTTCATCATATATCGCATGGGAAGAAAACATTTTAATTTATCTATTGAAAGTTTGAAGATCCATTCAGAAAAAGAAAGGAATTTACTGTTCGTACTGTCTTCAAAATGCGTGGTAATTCACACTATACAGGACCTTTTCTCTTGAAGTTGTTCACGTTATAGCGACTATTTTGGCTTTTATAGCTGAATGATAGTTCAATTATTTTTTAACTGCCTTATTACGCTTAAGTATATAGGAAAAACATGACAAAATAATATGAATAGTTCCCGACAACCCAGCCTCGAAAATTCTTATGTTGTGGCCACGGACACATATGTCACATCTCTTTGACATGTATTTTCTGACATTTAGCTTGAAAGCGAAATAATTGCGTTAGGAAGAGGATGAAATAAATGCCATCCTTTCATTAATTACTTTAAGGGGTCATTTGGTTTTTTGTTTACCATTTGTATTTTAGCGTTAGGGTCGCTGCGTGAGGCGAGGTAAGGGACCCTGGTCGAGCGAGGTGAGTGATGGGTAATATTTCCCAACATGCCCAGCCCTGCCGCCAATTTTCTAATGACAGCTAAGGGAAGTGGTGGTAGCTGAGCCTAAGTAGTAATGGTTCCGTACCGGACGTCATACGAAGGAATCATGTACTCCCTGAGGCCCTCACGAGAGTATGCTCACAGTAAGAGATCAAGAGTTGGCCAAAATGGCGGATGTTTGGCCATGATGTGAGTGGAATAACGTAATGTTTGTGGTTTCGATCATTTACCTGATTTTATATGCCTCATGAATTGTCCGTAGGATTCGCTGGTGTTAAAAGTTCTATTCTTCATTGGCCATGTACAGAAGGGTTGCTGGGTGATTTGAGAAGTGAATGGCAAAAGATTATCAGCCATGTTTGGAAACAAGCAGACCAGTGTTGATGTACGCGAGAAAGAATTAGGGTACTTATTAGAAAGTAATAAACGGGTTGTCATTTAGGTTACTGAGAAGGCCAAACTAAACAGGGCACAGCTTACTTGATGTAAACATAATACGGTCAGCTTTGTAAGCTTAGCTGTACGTTTACCGTGATATGACGTGAAATTACAGATAGTAGTGCTTGTTCTGTACCTTGGCGTCCTGGTTATTGTTGTGGTTTTGCACTGTTGTATACCTTTCAGCTTCATTAAATGTCATGCTACAATACTCCTTATGAGCTTAACGTATAACACTGTTGTCTGTTGCTTAACTTAACAGTTAACTAGTAACAACCAGTGAATTAAGTATTGTTGACTTTTCCTAACCATGTAACATAGGAATCATTATTGCCTGTTTCTTAACTTGCAAGTTAACTGTGACCTGCTTCATAACCTGAGTTAACCAACTCACTGTTCTCCAAGAAATGATAGGTTAAACATTAAGTTTCCAAGCCAAATTAATATATGGAATGTTAACCTGCCCATTTACACTTAAAAATAGTCGATGTTAATTCATTCCTCATCTTACTAGGTAACTAACGTTATCAGTTTGCTGATCTTTATAATGACAATACTCGGCCAAGTTGACAAGTAAATTTTTTTTTTTTTTTAGCTGTTAGCCTAACAACCATCATAACCAATTGAATGCTTCCTAAGGTGTAATGGGTAGGGAGTGATATTTTGGATAATTCTTCAGTTGTACGAATTGTTTGTTCATAATGCGAAACCAACAACTTTGAATATCTTGTTTTAAATGATCTAATCATCCATATTGATTAGACAGAAGATATTTGTACTGGTATTTTTTGTTTTATTAGCCTTAGAGCTAAAAAAAAACTGGATATTTGGCATACATCAGCTTTGAATAGAATACTTCATTGATTAATCTTTTATTATAAAATGTTCATAACAAAACTGGTGATGGTGTGGAGTATAGGAATGCATGGGGAAACCTGTTAGTTAGCTCAAGCATTTCCGTATCCATTTGGTATTTTGACTTGTATCTCAAAGTTGTAGCAGTCAATTTCGTCTTGTTTTACAGGTTATGGAATTTTTTTTGCCCAGGTGAGAATAGTGATGAAAGTTACTGCTAAAATATTGGAATTCTTTATAACTTTATAGTGTTCGCTTATTTGAATATACATTATAGATGAAAATGCTTGATTTGTACTGTTTTTCTTGCAACAGTATCAGTTAAGTGGGTAGAGCATAGAATGTTAGTCTCAAAGACCTGGTGGAGGCATATACACTAAGAGTTATTGTTTTAATCATTCTGATTTAAAAGTGATTGAACTTATTGGTGAATGGAAAGAAGAGACCATGAACGTGGCATCTTAATGTAACAGCAGTTGCAGACGATGTAAATATTATCCTTAGGGAAAGCTGTGTCAACTTTTCATAGGTTTGATTGAATTCATATTGTTTAACATTATTTAACCTTATATTTTCCTTTATCTTCAGTGTTCCACTTATTCAAAAGTTAGTTATTGTTCCTACTTAAAAGTTGATCTTTGTTTTATGTTAGAAAAAAATTGAATGCAAACTTCTTTGGGCATCTTTGACATTCCATAATATACTGAGTGTATAGCTACTGTTAGATAATGGTAATGTAATACTTTGTCATAAAAAGGTTAACCTTATTTTTTCCTTTGGATTATTGCCTGCATATATTACTGATGGGTAAAGTGTTGCCATCTGAGCTTACTTACCCATACCTAATTGTACCACCCTGGTGAATACCTAATGAAGTGTTTAGGGGGGGTATTCACCTCAACAACCCAGGCTAGTCCGTACCGTTGGATTGAGTTGTTGGTCAACCAAGGTAGTGGAAACCGCAGCCCTCAGGCCCACATAGCCCCCACAATTTAGCTGGCCTGGTACACTTTGTAGGTACATGTCAAGTGCACTCTTGAACTTCTCTGCTGTGCATCCCATGCTATTTTTGATGGTAGATGGCAAGGTATTGAACAGTCTTGGGCTCCAGCTGTTCAAGGAGTTCTGTTTTTTTGTATATATCGTACCTTTATAGAATTCAGAGGTAGTATTTTATAATGTCTTTATACCTGTTGTGCCAGTAGGATGTTATTTCTGAATGTAATTTGGGAACTATGCCTTCGAGGATTTCCCAGATATAGATAATGATATACCTCTCCCTTCTGAACTTTAGGGAGTATAGCCTCAAAGATTTCAGTCATTCACAGTGATTTAGTTCCTTTATTGTATTAAGGTGTCCACAAAAGACACTTTCCTCCCATGTTTTTTTAAGGGATACACATGGCATAGGTTTATTGTAGGTATAGGCATATGATGCACTCAGGGTGAAATCATCAAGCATCTGGTCGTTGAGACTAATGGTTTTAGCTTAGTGTGAGCACCATCAACCTGTCTCAGTGTGGCTAATGCCATCTTTAAAGAATGATGTTCTTTCTTTGCTCCTCCTTGCAGCTGCTACATTTTTGAATTTCACTTTTGGGTGCTGTATTTCTTCAACCTGTGCTTTAAATTGGTTAGTTCCTATTCTTGTGTGGAGGAGAAAGCCAGAATGCTGGAGATTTCTAGGCGCAATGGGTGCTCGGAATGTATGATCAGGTGGCTGCCTTGCCTTGTTCAGATCAAGACCCTATGGACCCAAAACATGGACCTACAATATATTCTTCAGGAACCTTTCTGATTCCATGCCCAGACGTCTGCAAGTAGTAATCAAGGCCAAAGGAGAGATGTCAGGGTGCTAAATATAAATGTGACCACCTTTGAAAATGTATGGGGAAGGCAGACACAGTAACATGGGCTTTGAAAGATCTCAATTTTCATCCTGCAATTTGCTCACTTTGTAAGGTGATGTTAGAAGGCAACAATATTCAGTTTGTGAAGATTAGTACACTGAATGACATAGCATGAGATTTTAACATAACGTTATCTAAATTGAGAGAATCCCTTTCCAGTAGCTCCAGGCATGGACTACCTAAATTTGTGTGATAGTGCTTTACTCCAGTTGTTGAGAAACCTACTCATGATGAGAAATTATTAGATTTAGTTCTAAGTTCAAATGAGATCTTGTTAACAATGTTGAAATTGGAGAAAAATTTGGCACAGTGATCACAGACAAAATGCATCGGAGGTTGCTCTTAACACTGCATATAATGTTCGTCAACATGACAGTTGTGAAAAATTACTCAATTTTAAGCATGCAGATTTTAATAGTAGAAGCAATTAAGGCATTACCAAGTGAATTGGTCCATTAATTATAGAAAACAGCGATTAGGTTCAAGACTACAAAGCCATGGCAAAAATCTTAAATGACTTTTGTGCATCTGTAATTACAATCAAAGATGCAACCCATGTCCAGTTTCATTGATGAAAGAAAACATTCTAAAACAAATTGACATAAAAGCTAAAGACATAATAGCAATAAATGGAATGAAATACATAAAATGGCAGGCCCTGATAAGTTTTGATCCAAGGACAGTGAAGGAAGTGAAAAACAAGATAGTTGACCCCTTTTCGATGTCACTTGCTGCAGGTGTATGTGTGTGTGTGTGTGTGTGTGGTGGTGGGGTGTCACAGGCAAAAGTCAACATGAAGGCTGGGCCTTAACTGAAATATATAGAAGTAAATGAGAAGGAAAAAGAAGACACGGGAAATTATTCTTAGATTTTGGAGGAAGTAAAAAACCTGTCTTAAATTGTGCCAGATCATAGTTATTGGGAGAGTGCCAAAGCTTTGAGGTGTAGGGAAAGAAACGGTTATCAAAACAGCCTACCCGAGAGTTGCCAAAGGCTACACAGTAATCATGTGATGCAGCAGCTTGCAGAGTAATGTGTAGTCTAGCTAGTGGTGGGGGCACACAAGCAGCCAGTTCTCGGGCAAAAACCAAAGTAAAGTTGGACCACTTTCGACTTAATTCTGACAAGTAAGAATGCAGAACAAAAACCACCCTAGATCTGAGAGTAGTACTCCATGCAAGGATGGATCAATCCTTTGTGTAAGTAGAGCAACTGTTCAGAAGAAGAGAAATTTTGACACTTAAACAGGACTCCCAGTTTCTTTAGAGACAAGCTTAGTCGTAATATGAGGTTTCCAAGAGAGTGGATGTTAATTGATACCAGTATGTTCATTGAGTTAAGAGGTAGAATTACAGAACTACTAAAGAAGAGAGGAAAGTTGTGGGGAATTTTTGATTGAGAGATGGGTAGAAACTGGTTCTTGGAGGAATTAAATTTAACTGGAATTCATCTCACCCTGTTGATATATCGTGTCCAAAGTGAGTTTATTGAGTAAGTTGTGTCAAGACAAGATGCAGATCAAGTGAGAGAAGGAGCAGAATTGCAGTGAGCACCATGGGATAGCCTTGCCTTTTGGCAGAATAGTAGGAGCAGTAGATAAAAGTAGTAGGTAGGAACATATATGCAGGAGCATTAGGTAGAAGTAGTTGGTAAGAGCATTGGATAGTAGTAGTCAATAGGAATATTAAGTTGAAGCCACTGCAGTCAGTGTGCTAGAATTGCCCTCTGCCAGTGGCCTGTTAAGGGTGAGGCATTAAAGGCTAAGAAGTACTGGCATTTACTAGTTTTGGAGACTGTTGTCTTGGCCACCTCCTTGAGGGAGTTCCAGTTGGAATAGGTATTATAGATATAGATAGCTAGATGATTTTTTTCAAATCTTTCCTAACACAGAAGGGTCACAGAAGAAAAGTAAAAAATTTTACAAATTATAAAACCTTGTTATTGTGAAGTGCCATTCATTTAGAAGTTATAGAGAGATTGTTGTAATGACATCAAGGAATAATAATTGACGTGTTGGGGACCTTTATTAAAATTGTTATGAGCAATATGTCATGAGCTGAGCTGGGATTGCTTTCATGTTGCACTGTGATTGCTTGGCTCAGATAAGAGGCATTGTTCTTATTTTGAATTTGGATCAATGAATTTTCTACAATGTTCATATAATGATACATTGTGTCTTATTTTCTCATGTCATTTTCTTTGACATGTTAAAAGTAAGTTGATTATTGTAATGAAAGTCTTTCCCATGCAGGTTACTGCACCACCATGAACGAAGGGGTTGTGGCTGTAGCACAGCACGTAAAAGAAGAGGGGGATGAGTTGATGGATGACAACACTGAGCAAGCAAGTAAGCTGCGGTTTGTAGTTTGTTAAATATTGTATTTTATTGTATTTTGTATGGTTTGGTCACATGGAGAGAATGAGTGATGAAAGATTGACAAAGAGGATATATGTGTCAGAGGTGGAGGGAACGAGGAGAAGTGGGAGACCAAATTGGAGGTGGGAAGATGGAGTGAAAAAGATTTTGAGTGATTGGGGCCTGAACATGCAGGAGGGTGAAAGGTGTGCAAGGAATAGAGTGAATTGGAACGATGTGGTATACCAGGGTCGACATGGTGTCAATGGATTGAACCAGGGCATGTGAAGCCTTTGTGGTAAACCATGGAAAGTTTTGTGGGGCCTGGATGTGGAAAGGGAGCTGTGGTTTCGGTGCATGATACATGACAGCTAGAGACTGAGTGTGAACGAATGTGGCCTTTGTTGTCTTTTCTTAGAGCTCCTGTAGACTAAACAACTCACTTTGATTTCCATTTCTTCTCTAACTCCACCTTGGGTGACTCTTAACATTCCTTCACCCCCTGATGCTTCTCTCTCTGGATACAAACAAGGCTTATGGTCCTGATGGCATCCATCCCTGTGTACTGAAACAGTGTGCCTCTGAACTTGCACCTGTGCTTGCGTCTTTTCCATTTCAGTTTTAAAACCAAAACTTGTCCTTCACCTTCTTCATGGAAGCATGCATTGATACATCCCATCCCGAAGATGGGTAACTATTCTGACCCTTCTAACTATCATCCTGTTGCTTTAACATCTACTATTTCCAAAGTCCTGAATCCCTCCTCAACACTCATATTCTTAAACTCACAAGTCACAGTCTTCTATCTGATCACCATTATGGCTTCTGTAAGGTGAAATTCACTGGTGATATTGTTTCCTATCTTACTGATGTCTGGTCATCATCCCTGAGAGATTTTGGGGAATCTTGTGTAGTTACCCTTGACATATCTAAGGCTTTTGACAGGGTGTGGCATTGGGGTCTCATCTCTTAAGCACCCCTCTTTTGGCTTCCCTCGCTTACTTTGCTCCTTCATATTTAGCTTCCTCCCTTCTGATCTATCTTTATGGTAGTTGATGATCAGCCTACACCATTTTCTCCATCATTGGTGTCCCTTAAGGTTCTGTTCTGTCCAATTAACTTTTTCTCCTTTTTTTCAACGATTTCCTCTGCCCCTAAGAAACTGGGTTTCCTGTTTAGTTGTCAGAACTACTTCTAAAAAGTTGCTCCGTTTATGCTAGGGATTGATTAGTCCTTGTTTGGAGTACTTCTCTCACATTTGTGGTAGTTCTAGCTGTGCATCCTTACTTGACAGTTGAGTTGAAAGCGATCTGACTTATAAACTGTCTCATGCTAACTTCCAAACTTGACCCTTGGGACATGGATGTGGATAGTGAGCTGTGGTTTTGGTGCATTACACATGACAGCCAGAAACTGAGTATGAACGAATGTGGCCTTTTTTCTTTTTTTTTCCATGGTACTACCTGGTAGCGATGCTGTTTCCTGTGGGGTGAGGTGTCACCAGAAATGGATGAGGGAAAGCAAGTATAAATATATACAAGTGTATATATGCATATGTCTATGTATCTTTATGTAAGTATGTAAGCGAAGGGGGCTAATGGGGAGGTGATAACAAGTAGTGGTGATGTGAGAAGTTGGAGTGAGTATTTTGAAGGTTTGTTGAAAGTGTTTGATGATAGAATGGCAAATATAGGGTGTTTTGGTCGAGGTGGTGTGCAAAGTGAGAGGGTTAGGGAAAATGATTTGGTAAACAGAGAAGAGGTAGTAAAAGCTTTGCGGAAGATGAAAGCCGGCAAGGCAGCGGGTTTGGATGGTAATGCAGTGGAATTTATTAAAAAAGGTGGTGACTGTATTGTTGACTGGTTGGTAATTTAATGTATGTATGACTCATGATGAGGTGCCTGAGGATTGGCGGAATGCTTGCATAGTGCCATTGCACAAAGGCAAAGGGGATAAGAGTGAGTGCTCAAATTACAGAGGTATAAGCGGGAGACAGCGACAAAGTATTAAAAAAAAAAAAAAAAAAAAAAGTTGAGTATTCCTGGTAAATTATATGGGAGGGTATTGATTGAGAGGGTGAAGGCATGTACAGAGCATCAGATTGGGGAAGAGCAGTGTGGTTTCAGAAGTGGTAGAGGATGTGTGGATCAGGTGTTTGCTTTGAAGAATGTATGTGAGAAATACTTAGAAAAGCAAATGGATTTGTATGTAGCATTTATGGATCTGGAGAAGGCATATGATAGAGTTGATAGAGATGCTCTGTGGAAGGTATTAAGAATATATGGTGTGGGAGGCAAGTTGTTAGAAGCAGTGAAAAGTTTTTATCAAGGATGTAAGGTATGTGTACGTGCAGGAAGAGAGGAAAGTGAGTGGTTTTCAGTGAATGTAGGTTTGTGGCAGGGGTGTGTGATGTCTCCATGGTTGTTTAATTTGTTTATGGATGGGGTTGTTAGGGAGATGAATGCAAGAGTTTTGGAAAGAGTGGCAAGTATGCAGTCTGTTGTGGATGAGAGAGCTTGGGAAGTGAGTCAATTGTTGTTTGCTGATGATGCAGCGCTGGTGGCTGATTCAAGTGAGAAACTGCAGAAGCTGGTGACTGAGTTTGGTAAAGTGTGTGAAAGAAGAATGTTAAGAGTAAATGTGAATAAGAGCAAGGTTATTAGGTACATTAGGGTTGAGGGTCAGTTCAATTGGGAGGTAAGTTTGAATGGAGAAAAACTGGAGGAAGTAAAGTGTTTTAGATATTTGGGAGTGGATCTGGCAGCGGATGGAACCATGGAAGCGGAAGTGAATCATAGGGTGGGGGAGGGGGCGAAAATTCTGGGAGCCTTGAAGAATGTGTGGAAGTCGAGAACACTGTCTCGGAAAGCAAAAATGGGTATGTTTGAAGGAATAGTGGTTCCAACAATGTTGTATGGTTGCGAGGCATGGGCTATGGATAAAGTTGTGCGGAGGAGGGTGGATGTGCTGGAAATGAGATGTTTGAGGACAACATGTGGCGTGAGGTGGTTTGATCGAGTAAGTATTGTAAGGGTAAGAGAGATGTGTGGAAATAAAAAGAGTGTGGTTGAGAGAGCAGAAGAGGGTGTTTTGAAATGGTTTGGTCACATGGAGAGAATGAGTGAGGAAAGATTGACCAAGAGGATATATGTGTCTGAGGTGGAGGGAACGAGGAGAAGAGGGAGACCAAATTGGAGGTGGAGAGATGGAGTGAAAAAGATTTTGAGTGATTGGGGCCTGAACATGCAGGAGGGTGAAAGGCATGCAAGGAATAGAGTGAATTGGAACGATGTGGTATACCAGGGTCGACGTGCTGTCAATGGATTGAACCAGGGCATGTGAAGCGTCTGGGGTAAATCATGGAAAGTTGTGTGGGGCCTAGATGTGGAAAGGGAGCTGTGGTTTCGGTGCATTATTACATGACAGCTAGAGACTGAGTGTGAACAAATGTGGCCTTTGTTGTCTTTTCCTAGTGCTACCTGGTACACATGAGGGGGGGGAGGAGTTTGTTATTCCATGTGTGGCGAGGTGACGATGGGAATGTATGAGAGCAGAAAGTATGAATTATTTACATGTGTATATACATGTGTGTGTATATATATATATATATACATTGAGATGTATAGGTATGTATATTTGCGTGTGTGGACATGTATGTATATACATGTGTATGTGGGTGGGTTGGGCCATTCTTTCGTCTGTATCCTTGCACTACCTCGCTAACGCGGGAGACAGCAACAAAGCAAAATAAATAAATAAAAATAAATGTTGATATGTTTATGTATATGTACAAGTGTGGGCGTTTTTGTATGTATATGTGTGTATGAGTGGATGGAATGAAGACAGAAAAATGGAGGTGTATGGGAGATTTGTTATAGCTGGGAATGCAAAAAAAAAAATTTATGGAGTGGTAGAGTGGGTGATCTAGGCACTTGGAAAGAATTCAAGTTGGTGTGTTTACAAGGAAAGTGTATGATAGTGCAGTTAAAGGGGTTGATGTGAGAAGAAGACCACCTGTGAAATAGAGTGGAAAAGTACTGGAGGGAGAGAAATGGTGGTAGAATGTGTGGAATGGTTTGTGCGTGGGAGGCATGTACATAAAGGGATATGTGGAGATTCTTTTGTCATGGCCACCTCTGTGAGGGGAGTTCTTGGAGGGAATGTTCGTCAGATACATAGATAGATCTATTTATCTATCTGTTCTGTATCTTTGATGCCTGTTCGCAACTGGAACTCCCCCAAGAGGTTGGCCATGGCAATAGTCTCCAGAACTTGTGAACTCCAGTGCTGCTTCTTAGCCTTTAGTGTTTCAACCTTAAGAGGCCACTGGCAGAGGGCAACTCTGGTGCAGTGGTTTACAGAGGCTCCTACCTTTTGTTCCTACTGACTATTACTCCCTAATTCTCCTGCCTAATGTTCCTGCATACTACTTAGGTTTCTATCTGATACTCTTACCTAAATGTTCATACCTAATACTATCTATTGCTCCTAAAATTTTGCCGAAAGGCTGGGCTAGCACATAGTGGTTACTGCAGGAAAATCAAGAGTTACAAAGAATGAGCTGTGTAAGTCAAATGTTGTCAAGTGTTATGTATGATAAAAAGAGATTGTATGCTTGTGGACAGAATGCCAATAGTCTTCACGTGAGTGAGGCAGAAAATAGAAATGCTCCTTAGAATATTGAAGCCTCACTTTTTTGGATGAAGTCTCTTAGATTTTTTCTGTACCTGGGTTTGCTGTTTTTCATTCCTGGGGAAGTTTGTGATCCTGCAAAGTGATTTTGCAAACAGGGAGTAGGGTTTTGATTATGATTATTTCAACAGGTGTGGTAGTTGTAGAAGAGGGAAGTGGAGCACTGACAGTGGAGCTGCCTGATGGAACACAAGCTATAGTGCATAATGCTGTTTCAGAAGAACCACAAGGTATCAATTGCCAGTCTACATTTAATATTGTCAGGATGTTTGGATTTTTGAAAAAATTTGGTGTTTAATTTTGTTGATTGCACCTACTCACACACTTTCCGTCCATCATTTCTTTTGTGTTGTACTCAACATCAACTTTCCCCCTCTGCTTTGAGGTTTCTCATTCCTCATAGGGACATTCTTTCAACACCCCATTACCTGAAAAGTGTTCACAGCTGCTCTTTCTTTTTTTTCTTTTTTTTTTTGTTAGTCAGTACACTGATTTTCTGTTACACTACATTTCCTGATTCTGTTTTAACACTTTTTGGTGTTATTGGCATCAGTGAATGCCTAACGGCAAAATGCTGTTTGGTGTTTATCTTCACACATAATTTCTAGCTAAAAGTTGAGTTCCACATGCATTGTTGGCTTTGTTAGCTGGCCATATATGGCAATCCAATCAAAAGATGAACCATTGAAGCTGCATGAAGACCTTGGTGACCTGCTAGTGACCACGATGGTTATTCACACACCTTCCCTTGGGAGTCAGTGCTGCACCCTCACCACACCTATACCACCCATACTTAGGATTGGCTGTCCCAGTGAATAATTTGTTTTACTTAAGTGAGTTATAGGTATGTATGTGTGGGTGTGTCGGCGTGTATGCATATACATTTGCCTGTGGGTGGGTGGACCATTCTTTCGTCAGTTTCCTTGTGCTACCTCGCTAACACATGAGACAGCGACAAAGTATGATAAATAGTAGAGAAACAAAACTTAAGCAAGGGATGCTTAACTCTTAATTCATAAGAAAAATAATAGTTTTGATCATGTATTTACCTAATTATGTAGATAAGTTATTTATTCTTTTATCTCATACTTAGGAGTGGCCCTTCTGGTAATTAATGTTTTATTCTAAGACTAGGAACGATTAAGCCATATCCCTAAGGGAGAAAAACAATGGTTTTTCTATTGCTTTTCTGTGGGTTTTATATTTCTTGTGGATTTATTCGTAAGTTATAAAAGATAATGATCTTGCTGTTTTTTGCACATTATGGGAGGCCAGAAAAAAAATGTCTTCTGTGTTCTTTAAAGTCTAGTAGAAATTTATTACAACAGAATGATCTCTATAACTGGGATTGTACAGGACTTATGCCTTTTTGAATTTTGGGATTTTCCTAGGGATGGTATATGTACGTATACATATGTGTATATGTATCCATTGATGTGCTGTCAGTGGATTAAACCAGAGCATATGAAGCATCTGGGGTAAACCATGGAAAGTTTCGTGGGGCCTGGATGTGGAAAGGGAGCTGTAGTTTTGTTGCATTACATATGACAACTAGAGACCGAGTGTGAACGAATGTGGCCTTTGTTGTCTTTTCCTAGTGCTACCTTGTACATGTGCGGGGGGGAGGAGGGTTGCCATTTCATATGTGGTGGGGTGGCGACAGGAATGGATGAAGGCAGCAAGTATGGATATGTATATAGGTGTATGTCTGTGTATTCCTATGAGTCCCAGGGAAAATGAAACACGATAAGTTCCCAAGTGCACTTTCATGTAATAATCACATCATCAGGGAAGACACAAGAGAGAAATATAACAGTCAGATGATATATAATGAAGAGATGTAGCTAGGACGCCATTTGGTAAACATGCAATTGTCCAAGACAGACAACTAACGTATCATAAACTTATTATGTGGACAAGAAGGTGAATTGTTTACAAATTTTATCAACAATACAGTTATCTAATTTGTATAGACCTTCACTAATATTAAGATTATAATTCTTTGTGTGTTTAATGATAGAAGATTCAGTGATATTTCTCGTGGTGCTGGAGTTTAGAGTCAATAGCTGAGATGGCATTACTCCAGTCAATACAGTGATCATATGACACCAAGAATCTTTTAGTTCTTCCCTTTGATGAAAATTTTACTTTACTTCCCATGTTGCTTAAATCTTTTAATGTAAATGTTGCCTTCAGGGACAATAATACTATAAAGAATATCTCAATCAGGAACTCACCAGAAAATTCCCCTGGGTGCGTCTATAAATCATTGTATTGACTGGAGTAATGCCATCTCAGTTATCAACTCTTAACTCCAGTGCCACGAAAAATATCGTTGAATCTTATATTATTAAATACACAAAGAATTATAACCTTAATATTAGTGAAGATCTATACAAATTGGATAACTTTATTGTTGATAAATTTTGCGAACAATTCACCTTCTTGTCCACATAATAAGTTTATGATACGCTCGTTGTCTGTCTTGGACAATCGCTTGTTTATCACATGGCGTCCTAGCTATGTCTCTTTGTTGTATATCAACTGGCTATTATATTTCTCTCGTGTCTCCCCTGATGATGTGATTATTATATGACAGTGCACTTAGGAACTTACCATGTTTCATTTTCCCCATGGACTCATAGGAATATACTTGATCACGCCCAAAATTGTGATCCTTTCCAACATGTCTGTGTATGTATATGTATGTGTGTATATGTTGAAATGTATAGGTATGTATATGTGCATGTGTGGACGTTTATGTATATACATGTATATGTGGTTGGGTTGGGCCATTCTTTCATCTGTTTCCTTGCCCTACCTCGCTAATGCAGGACAGCGACTAAGTATGATAAAAAAGGTAACATATATTCTTATTCCTACACTGTTTGCTGACCAAATTTTCCACACACTTTCTAAGTGCTAGTTATTTCTATCAGTAAATTAGCTTGTGATGTCATATATGGGGAGAATATATCCTCAAGTATGTGTAGGATAGAGAAAATAAAGTATAGAGAGAGATCAATAGTAAGGCTTACTGTTTAAAATAATTCAGGATAGCATAATGCTATAAAATATATAGCAGGTAGTAGGATGCTCAAGAAAGAATATAATGATACAAATGAAGATACAAGGAGGAGACATAGATTACATGGATGGTTCAGTTTAGTGAAAGAACTGATAAGGGATGGGGATGTTTTAATCAAGATGCTTGAGAAATGTTTTTGGTTCAAGACAACAGAATCTTTTGACATTTAATGGATGTTTACAAATGGAATGTACTTGGTGTGGGAAAAAGTAAAAAGCACGTACATTATGTGAAGATTAATTTTTTCGTATATGTGAAAAAAAATTTTTTCTTTTTAATGTTCTAGGCATGGATTTAAGAAGGGAATGAGTGATTTAAGATGATATATGTACCTGGAACACACCATGGATGTAGATATAGGTAGGTAATAATCTCAGGCTGAACATTCCTTTATTCCAGATGATATGGAAGGTGTTGCTATTCAGTTGGATGATGGAAGAATTGGATACCTGTATGGCGATACCCTTTTGCAGGCTGTGTCTGAGGATCAAGATCCTCTTCTACCCAACAATAGTGGCAAGTTTCCCTGTTGCTTTCCAAACTGTGACAAGTCATACTCCTCCATAAATCACCTTAAAGTAAGTATTATGTTCCTGGATATTTCTTTGCTTTTTTGCGAGCGTAAGATGAGAAAACAAATGGGAAAATCAGTGAAGGGGGGAAGTGACAACAGGTAGTGATGACATGAGTATTTTGAAGGTTTGTTGAATGTGTTTGATGATAGAGTGGCAGGTGTAGGGTGTTTAGGTTTGGGTTGTGTGCGAAGTGAGAGAGTTAGGGAAAGTGGTTTGACGAAGAGAGAAGAGGTGGTGAAAGCTTTGTGCAGGATGAACTCCAGCAAGGTAGTGAATTTGGATGGTATTGGAGTTGCATTTATTAAGAAAGAGTGTGATTATGTTGTTAATTGGTTGATAAGGATATTCATTGAGGATTGGCAGAATGCATGTATAGTGCCATTGTACAAAGGCCAAGGGGATAAAGGTGAGTGTTCAAACTACAGAGGCATAAGTTTGTTGAATATTCCTGGAAAATTATATGGGAGGGTAATGATTGAGAGGGTGAAGGCATGTACAGAACACCAGATTGGGGAGGAGCAGTGTGGTTTCAGAAATGGTAGAGGATGTGTGGATCAGGTGTTTGCTTTGAAGATTGTGTGTGAGTAATACTTAGAAAAGCAGGTGGTTTTGTATGTGGTATTTATGGACCTGGGAAGACATATGATAGGGTTGATAGAGATGCTTTGTGGAAGGTCTTGAGAATATAGCGTGTGGTAGGTATGCTGCTAGAAGTAGAGAAGTTTTTATCAAAGGTGTAAGGCATATGTACTCAGTGAAGGTCGGTCTGCAGCAGGGGTATGTTATGTTCCCATGGTGTTTTAATGAATTTGTGTATGGATGAGGTGGTTAGGGAGGTAAATGCAAGAGTTTTGGAAAGAGGGGAGAATATGCAGTCTGTTGGGGATGAGAGGGCTTGGGAAGTGATGGTACAGTACTGATGGCTGATTCGAGTGAGAAACTGCGGAAGTCGTTGCCAAGTTTGGAAAAGTGTATGAAAGGAGAAAGTTGAGAGTAAACATGAATTGGAGGGAGTGAAGTGTTTTGGATATCTGGGAGTGGACTTTGCAGCAGGTGGAGCCATGGAAGTGTCAGTTAGTCAAAGGGTAGGGGAGGGGGCGAAGGTTCTGGTGAAGAATGTGCGGAAAGAGAGAGGATGTTATCTCAGAGAGTGAAAATGGGTATGGTTGAAGGAATAGGAGTTCCAACAATATTATATGGTTGCAAGGCATGGGCTTTAGATAGGATTGTGCGGAGGAGGGTGGATGTGTTGGAAATGAAATGTTTGAGGCCAATATGAGGTGTGAGATTGTTTGATCGAGTAAGTAATAAATGGGTAAGAGGGATGTGTGGTAATAAAAAGAGTGTGGATGAGAGAGGGCTTGTTGAAATGGTTTGGACATATGGAGAGCATGAGTGAGGAAAGGTTGACAAAGAGGATATATGTGTCAGAGGTGGAGGGAACAAGGAGAAGCAGGAGACCATATAGGGGGTGGAAGGATGGATTGAAAAAGATTTTGAGTGATCAGGGCCTGAACATGCAGGAGGGTGAGAGGCATGCAAGGAATAAAATGAATTGGAACGATGTGGTATACCAGGGTCAGTGTACTGTCAATGGACAGAAACATGGCATGTGAAACGTCTAGGGTAAACCATGGAAAGGTCTGAGGGGGCCTGGATGTGGATAGGGAGTTGCGGTTTCATTGCATTACACATAACAGCTAGAGACTGAGTGTAAATGAACGTGGCCTTTTTTGTCTGTTTTCTTGGCGCTACTTAGCTGACGCAGGGTGGTGACGCTGTTTCCTGTGGGGTGAGGTCGCACTATGAATGGATGAAGGGAAACGAGTATGAATTTGTACATTAGTATATATGTATATGGTTGTGTATGTGTATGTATATGTATGTATGTATGTATGTGAGTGTGTATGTATGTATATCTGTATATGGGGGGATGGGTCTTTCTTCGTCTGTATCCTAGTGCGGGAAGCAGTGGTCAAGTATGATAAATGAATAAGGATGAAAAGACGTAAATACATACTCTGAGTTGTTTTAGTGTAGGGAGTGTCCGGGCTTTCATGTTTGACCCCATTTTAACTAAAAGGATAATTCAAAGCTTCATATATTATACAGTTTTTCTCTTTTCAGATTCTTTGCTATGGTAGATAGTTTACCAAAATGTAATTTCATTAGGAATCATTTTCACATATTGTTGACTGGTTTATATAGATGATTTTTATTATTGAATTTCTGTAAGTGAAATCTTTCCTTTAGTGTTTTCCATAATATTCAGTGTGAAGCTATGAAATTACAACTGACATTAAATGTACATTAAAGGTTAGTTGGGATTATGTTATTGAGATGAAATACATACTTTACTTTCATCTTAGCTGCTTGAGTTATTATTTTTATTTATATGTGACTGTCAATTCCTGCATAGCAAGATAGTGCCAGGTACAGATGAATAAAGACTACTTTTGCTCACATCCATTATCTAGCTGTCAAGTGCAGTGCAGTGCAGTTTACTGAAACTACAGCCCCCTATTCACAACCAGGCCCACAGCCTTTTCAGTAGTTTTCCCCTGCTGCTTCACATGCTCTGGGATCAGTCCATTGACAGTGCATCGCCCAATGTACCACATTTTTCCACTTCATTGTATCCCTTACACGGTTTGTACCCTCCTTCCTGTTTAGGCCCTGGTTACTCAAAATCTTTTTCACTCTATCCCTCCATCTCCACTTTGGTATCCCCCTCCTCTTTGTCCCTTCCACCTCTCGCATATATGTTCTCTTTGTTGGTCTCTCCTCAGTCATCATCATCTTATGTCCAAACCACACTCTTCTTATTACCCCGTTATTTTTCACTCGATCAATCCACCTTGCCCCACATACTATCAGACATTTCATTACCTTCACATCCACCCTCTTTCACACATTGTTTTCCATAGCCCATACTTCACATCTGTACAGTATTGTTGAGACTGCTATACTTTCAAGCATACCCAGTTTTGTTTCCCTGGATAATGACCTTTCTTTTCGCACATACTTAAAATCTTCCAAAACTTTGGCCTCACTCATCAACCCCAATGACTCACTTCCAGTTCCATGTTTCCATTCACTCCCAGATATTTAAAACATTTAATTCCGGATTTTCTCCATGGAAACCCACACCCCAACCAAACTGTTAATCTGCCCCTACTAAATCAAATTACCTTCCTTTTACTTATGTTTACACTGAACTTCCTTCATTTACACACACTCCCAAACTCAGTCACCAACTTCTGCAGTTTCTCTCTCAGATCTGCCATGTATGGTTTGTCATAAGAAAACAGCTGACTTGTTTCCCAGGTCCCCTTACCCATTTCCTTTGTGTAATCAGCATAGAATGGTAAAGCAGCAGGTGGTTGGGTTATGCAAGGAGGCCACGGTTAACATCACAGTTATGTTCCTGAAAAGGGTGATTGTAATCAAAATGACTAAAGTGACTCCATTTTCCCTGTAGGATCCCATTTGTAAAAGCATATTGTGTTTCTTGGGATATAACTAGGGAATGATTTTTGCATTAATATTCTATAATCAGATGGAATTAACGTTAATGGGATCTAATAATTATTTATTTGAGATAATGTAGTGCAATATCAGGAACACTTAACATATATTGCCAGAAATCTTGCTGCTTTTTAGAAGCAGTGAAAAGTTTTTATCGAGGATGTAAGGCATGTGTACGTGTAGGAAGAGAGGAAAGTGATTGGTTCTCAGTGAATGTAGGTTTGCGGCAGGGGTGTGTGATGTCTCCATGGTTGTTTAATTTGTTTATGGATGGGGTTGTTAGGGAGGTAAATGCAAGAGTTTTGGAAAGAGGGGCAAGTATGAAGTCTGTTTGGGATGAGAGAGCTTGGGAAGTGAGTCAGTTGCTGTTCGCTGATGATACAGCGCTGGTGGCTGATTCATGTGAGAAACTGCAGAAGCTGGTGACTGAGTTTGGTAAAGTGTGTGAAAGAAGAAAGTTAAGAGTAAATGTGAATAAGAGCAAGGTTATTAGGTACAATAGGGTTGAGGGTCAAGTCAATTGGGAGGTGAGTTTGAATGGAGAAAAACTGGAGGAAGTGAAGTGTTTTAGATATCTGGGAGTGGATCTGGCAGTGGATGGAACCATGGAAGCGGAAGTGGATCATAGGGTGGGGGAGGGGGCGAAAATTCTGGGGGCCTTGAAGAATGTGTGGAAGTCGAGAACATTATCTTGGAAAGCAAAAATGGGTATGTTTGAAGGAATAGTGGTTCCAACAATGTTGTATGGTTGCGAGGCGTGGGCTATGGGTAGAGTTGTGAGCAGGAGGATGGATGTGCTGGAAATGAGATGTTTGAGGACAATGTGTGGTGTGAGGTGGTTTGATCGAGTGAGTAACGTAAGGGTAAGAGAGATGTGTGGAAATAAAAAGAGCGTGGTTGAGAGAGCAGAAGAGGGTGTTTTGAAGTGGTTTGGGCACATGGAGAGAATGAGTGAGGAAAGATTGACCAAGAGGATATATGTGTCGGAGGTGGAGGGAACGAGGAGAAGAGGGAGACCAAATTGGAGGTGGAAAGATGGAGTGAAAAAGATTTTGTGTGATCGGGGCCTGAACATGCAGGAGGGTGAAAGGAGGGCAAGGAATAGAGTGAATTGGAGCGATGTGGTATACCGGGGTTGACGTGCTGTCAGTGGATTGAATCAAGGCATGTGAAGCGTCTGGGGTAAACCATGGAAAGCTGTGTAGGTATGTATATTTGCGTGTGTGGACGTATGTATATACATGTGTATGGGGGGGGATTGGGCCATTTCTTTCGTCTGTTTCCTTGCGCTACCTCGCAAACGCGGGAGACAGCGACAAAGTATAATAAAAATAAAAAAAAAGAAGCAAGTTGAGGTGGAGAGGATGAAAATACCTACTGCTTATATGCTGATAGAAGCAGGTTGAGGTGGATAGGATGAAAATAACTGCTGCTTCTTTGATAAGTTTTAAAGCTTATGAAAGTAATTTTGACATCACCACATAATGTTCGTATGGTCAACATGGGTAAACTAAGTGCTTTCCCAATGTCCATCATCTGAACTCTTCAGAGCATTTAATGTCACCTCAAGTGTAATGCCCATTTACATTTTTCATTCTAGTATAAAGCTCACTTTTGTCTCTTATTGGGTATGTTTGACCCATGATTTGGGAGATTACAGCCAGGATTTATGACTTCTGACATTGTGGCTTCATTATTTACTTGAAAGTGGAACTGGATGATTTAACTGAATTGGTTCCCAGGTTTATAGAGGAAATTGAAGTGAAATTTCATTATATAGAATGACTATGAAGACCACTCCCTGTATGGAGAGAAGATATAAACCTTAAAGATAATATGTATGAAATGTAATTTAAGTTGTAAAAAGATAGAAAATTGAGAAAGATAATGGTGAAAGGATTGGAGATTGGGATTGCATGCTTACATGAGTAACACATGTTGAAGAAATCTGTCTATACAAACTACTTTAGACTAGAAGTTAGAATATTTTTTTTCCTAATTACCCATCCAGACTCATCGACGGAATCATACTGGTCAGCGTCCACATGCATGTGATATTTGCAAAAAATGTTTTACTACTGGTTATGCTCTCAAGTCACATTTACGCACTCATACTGGAGAGAAACCATACCAGTGTCCAGAGGAACAGTGTGGAAAATGTTTCAAAACATCAGGAGACCTGCAGAAGCATGTTCGAACACACACAGGTAAGAAAATAATAGTATGCTACCATACTTACTTAATCCATAGCAATGTTGTCCTAGAAATATGTACCCTGTTCTCTTAAACAAAGAGTCTGTATGAATGATTAGTTTTTACTAAATCCATATTGGTCTTATTTATTGATGATGTTGAACAATTTTAGATTTCTTGATATATTGGATATTTCCTTTAATTTTCGTCCAGTTTTTTCTTCACTGAAGAGTACCAGGAAGATACATGCCAAGGTAGTGTTGTTCAAGTAAGAACCTGTCCCGTAATATGGAAAGTTTATTAACTCAAGCTATAAGTGCTGTTCTATTTATTGGCAAGAATATGCGTTCTGTAAGCCAGCCATTTCCAGGACTAAGATATGAGTGAAGAACTAGAAGTTATGGATGAGTTATGATATTTGGGAGTGAAATTTGATAAGAATGGTAATTAGGAAGCTGAAGTAGAAAACAGAGTCGAGCAAGAGAAAAAATATTGAGATGCATTGAAAAATCTTGGGAAAGTTTAGTGTGTGCAAGAATCTTGCCCAAATGAGTACTGTTACCAATGCTGATGTAAGGATATGAAAAGCAAGTGTTTAAAGGGTAGGAATAGTAAAACATAAGGCCATTAGAGGTGGATGATTTGCATCATTTAGGTGGAATTAGGAGGATGGGTAGAACAAAAGTTCTGTGGTGTAAAGAGAAGGGCACAGTAGAAAGCACTTAAGTAGTAAGAGAGTGATAGATGAATGGTAGAAGTTTAGTCGCAAAAAGATCTGAGTGCCGAGAGTGTTAAGAAGTTAGTGTTATAATAAGAAAGATCATGAGAGGCAAGTGTTTTAGGAGCAGCTGAATGAGTGTGTTAGAGGTTTTGATGCACAAGACTGGGTCATAGTGATGGGTGATTTGAATGCAAAGGTGAGTAATGTGGCAGTTGAGGGAATAATTGGTATGCATGGAGTGTTCAGTGTTGTAAATGGAAATGGTGAAGAGCGTGTAGATTTATGTGCTGAAAAAGGACTGGTGATTGGGAATACCTGGTTTAAAAAGCGAGATATACATAAGTATATGTGTGTAAGCAGGAGAGATGGCCAGAGAGCGTTATTGGGTTACGTGTTAATTGATAGGCGCGGGAAAGAGAGACTTTTGGATGTTAATGTGTTGAGAGGTGCAACTGGAGGGATGTCTGATCATTATCTTTTGGAGGTGAAGGTGAAGATTGGTAGGGGTTTTCAGAGAAGAAGAGAGAATGTTGGGGTGAAGAGGGTGGTGAGAATAAGTGAGCTTGGGAAGGAGACTTGTGTGAGGAAGTACCAGGAGAGACTGAATACAGAATGGAAAAAGGTGAGAACAAAGAAGGTAAGGGGAGTGGGGGAGGAATGGGATGTATTTAGGGAAGCAGTGATGGCTTGCACAAAAGATGCTTGTGGCATGACAAGCGTGGGAGGTGGGTTGATTAGAAAGGGTAGTGAGTGGTGGGATGAAGAAGTAAGATTATTAGTGAAAGAGAAGAGAGAGGCATTTGGATGATTTTTGCAGGGAAAAAATGCAAATGAGTGGGAGATGTATAAAAATAAGAGGCAGGAGGTCAAGAGAAAGGGGCAAGAGGTGAAAAAGAGGGCAAACGAGAGTTGGGGTGAGAGAGTATCATTAAATTTTAGGGAGAATAAAAAGATGTGGAAGGTATTAAGAATATATGGTGTGGGAGGCAAGTTGTTAGAAGCAGTGAAAAGTTTTTATCGAGGATGTAAGGCATGTGTACGTGTAGGAAGAGAGGAAAGTGATTGGTTCTCAGTGAATGTAGGTTTGCGGCAGGGGTGTGTGATGTCTCCATGGTTGTTTAATTTGTTTATGGATGGTGTTGTTAGGGAGGTGAATGCAAGAGTTTTGGAAAGAGGGGCAAGTATGAAGTCTGTTGGGGATGAGAGAGCTTGGGAAGTGAGTCAGTTGTTGTTTGCTGATGATACAGCGCTGGTGGCTGATTCATGTGAGAAACTGCAGAAGCTGGTGACTGAGTTTGGTAAAGTGTGTGAAAGAAGAAAGTTAAGAGTAAATGTGAATAAGAGCAAGGTTATTTATTAGGTACAGTAGGGTTGAGGGTCAAGTCAATTGGGAGGTGAGTTTGAATGGAGAAAAACTGGAGGAAGTGAAGTGTTTTAGATATCTGGGAGTGGATCTGGCAGCGGATGGAACCATGGAAGCGGAAGTGGATCATAGGGTGGGGGAGGGGGCGAAAATTCTGGGAGCCTTGAAGAATGTGTGGAAGTCGAGAACATTATCTCGGAAAGCAAAAATGGGTATGTTTGAAGGAATAGTGGTTCCAACAATGTTGTATGGTTGCGAGGCGTGGACTATGGATAGAGTTGTGCGCAGGAGGATGGATGTGCTGGAAATGAGATGTTTGAGGACAATGTGTGGTGTGAGGTGGTTTGATCGAGTAAGTAACGTAAGGGTAAGAGAGATGTGTGGAAATAAAAAGAGCGTGGTTGAGAGAGCAGAAGAGGGTGTTTTGAAATGGTTTGGGCACATGGAGAGAATGAGTGAGGAAAGATTGACCAAGAGTATATATGTGTCGGAGGTGGAGGGAACGAGGAGAAGAGGGAGACCAAATTGGAGGTGGAAAGATGGAGTGAAAAAGATTTTGTGTGATCGGGGCCTGAACATGCAGGAGGGTGAAAGGAGGGCAAGGAATAGAGTGAATTGGAGCGATGTGGTATACCGGGGTTGACGTGCTGTCAGTGGATTGAATCGGGGCATGTGAAGCGTCTGGGGTAAACCATGGAAAGCTGTGTAGGTATGTATATTTGCGTGTGTGGACGTATGTATATACATGTGTATGGGGGTGGGTTGGGCCATTTCTTTCGTCTGTTTCCTTGTGCTACCTCGCAAACGCGGGAGACAGCGACAAAGCAAAAAAAAAAAAAAAAAAAAGATGTTTTGGAAGGAGGTAAATAAAGTGCGTAAGACAAGGGAGCAAATAGGAACTTCAGTGAAGGGGGCTAATGGGGAGGTGATAACAAGTAGTGGTGATGTGAGAAGGAGATGGAGTGAGTATTTTGAAGGTTTATTGAATGTGTTTGATGATAGAGTGGCAGTTATAGGGTGTTTTGGTCGAGGTGGTGTGCAAAGTGAGAGGGTTAGGGAAAATGATTTGGTAAACAGAGAAGAGGTAGTAAAAGCTTTGCGAAAGATGAAAGCCGGCAAGGCAGCAGGTTTGGATGGTATTGCAGTGGAATTTATTAAAAAAGGGGGTGACTGTATTGTTGACTGGTTGGTAAGGTTATTTAATGTATGTATGATTCATGGTGAGGTGCCTGAGGATTGGCGGAATGCTTGCATAGTGCCATTGCACAAAGGCAAAGGGGATAAGAGTGAGTGCTCAAATTACAGAGGTATAAGTTTGTTGAGTATTCCTGGTAAATTATATGGGAGGGTATTGATTGAGAGGGTGAAGGCATGTACAGAGCATCAGACTGGGGAAGAGCAATGTGGTTTCAGAAGTGGTAGAAGATGTGTGGATCAGGTGTTTGCTTTGAAGAATGTATGTGAGAAATACTTAGAAAAGCAAATGGATTTGTATGTAGCATTTATGGATCTGGAGAAGGCTTATGATAGAGTTGATAGAGATGATCTGTGGAAGGTATTAAGAATATATGGTGTGGGAGGAAAGTTGTTAGAAGCAGTGAAAAGTTTTTATCAAGGATGTAAGGTGTGTGTACGTGTAGGAAGAGAGGAAAGTGATTGGTTCTCAGTGAATGTAGGTTTGCGGCAGGGGTGTGTGATGTCTCCATGGTTGTTTAATTTGTTTATGGATGGGGTCGTTAGGGAGGTGAATGCAAGAGTTTTGGAAAGAGGTGCAAGTATGCAGTCTGTTGGGGATGAGAGAGCTTGGGAAGTGAGTCAGTTGTTGTTCGCTGATGATACAGCACTGGTGGCTGATTCATGTGAGAAACTGCAGAAGCTGGTGACTGAGTTTGGTAAAGTGTGTGAAAGAAGAAAGTTAAGAGTAAATGTGAATAAGAGCAAGGTTATTAGGTACAGTAGGGTTGAGGGTCAAGTCAATTGGGAGGTAAGTTTGAATGGAGAAAAACTGGAGGAAGTGAAGTGTTTTAGATATCTGGGAGTGGATCTGGCAGCGGATGGAACCATGGAAGCTGAAGTGAATCATAGGGTGGGGGAGGGAGCCTTGAAGAATGTTTGGAAGTCGAGAACATTGTCTCGGAAAGCAAAAATGGGTATGTTTGAAGGAATAGTGGTTCCAACAATGTTGTATGGTTGCGAGGCGTGGGCTATGGATAGAGTTGTGCAGAGGAGGGTGGATGTGCTGGAAATGAGATGTTTGAGGACAATATGTGGTGTGAGGTGGTTTGATCGAGTAAGTAATGTAAGGGTAAGAGAGATGTATGGAAATAAAAAGAGTGTGGTTGAGAGACAAAGCAAAAATAAATAAATATATAATAGAAAAAAGCTAAGACATGGAATTCCTTGCTTGAAATAGCTTCCTTCCCTAATGTACAAATTTATAATGTCACAAACATATGCAAACTTACTTGGGTTTGGAATGTAGTTTACCTGGCTTACTTTGATGCTGGGATGCAATTGATATGTGATATATTAAGTCCCTGAAACTGATGAGGGCTTTTTTTAAATTGAATTTTTATCAAACTTGATAAGCTTAATGTCATTAACTCTCTTCATCTTGTCTCTGAAGTTAGAGCTGTTTTACATAAATTTATCTGTATTCTTACGTGTGCTTTGAGCTCAGTTTGATTTGTAGTTTTTCTAAGCTATGTTTGATTTTATCAATTTAAAATGAAATTATCTCTTTGAATAGACAATGGTTACACCCAGGAGTAGTATTTTTTATTCCAGTATTAGTGAGTAATGGATATTTTAATGAAATTTTTTAAACTACTGCATTTGAATGAGGTTTGGGTGGCTGGAGCACTATGTCACTGTCTCAGCTAGTTTTTATAAACTTGAAATTCACAAATAGGTGATCACATACATGCATATAAATTTGCATGGGTTGGGATTCCAAGGTTTACATAACTGCTTGTACTACTTGCTGCTCTTGGAGTGACAGACAGAATCTCATAATATCCTAGAATAGTTTGAGGAGGGCTTAGCTCAAAAAGATTCGGTAAATGCTCTTGTGTGGTGGATTTTGATTAGGCTATGTGAAGTTACTCATACTATCAATCCTGACCTCACTTTTGAAGATGAAGCAGGCACACACAATTGTCCACCTCCCTACAGTTGTCCACAACTCACTTTCTGATTCTAGTGAGATCATTAATTTGATTTATTTCTCAAGAAGAAAGCTGATCAGCACATCTATACGTACGCCTTTGGGTTCACCCTGAACTAGAAGGTTTGACTGAGTTATATCTTTTGTTAATGTTAAATTTTATTGAGATTTTGCTTAATTTTTTTGGACGAGTTGTATGTAGCTGGGGCATTATGCCATTGACATAGCTTTACTTTTTGTTTGTTGGTAGCAAAGGGTTATGACATTTGTTTACTTTGGTTTGATCAAGTACCTGTAGTCCTAAGGCCTAATTCCTGTGTTACCTTTTCCAGTATACTGTTTGACAGAGCAGAGTTTCTCCTCATTTATATTGTTGAAATAATACATTTAAGATAATTTAATTATTATAATGACAGTGCATTGGAAAATAAAGTAGAAACATTCATTTAGTAGTAAGGGTTCTGAGCAAAAGATGAACAGACGAACATAAAACTTGAGAGAACATTAATATGTTTAGAATTACATTGGATATATACTGGGGATACGGGAGAAAGAATACTTCCCACGTGTCGTAGAAGGCGACTAAAAGGGAAGGGAGCGGGGGGCTGGAAATCCTCCCCTCTGTTTTTTTAATTTTCCAAAAGAAGGAACAGAGAAGGGGGCCAGGTGAGGATATTCCCTCAAAGGTCCAGTCCTCTGTTCTTAACGCTACCTTGCTAATGCAGGAAATGGCGAATAGTATGAATAAAAAATATAAGATTATGATAGATTCATGGCAGATTACTAAACAACATTAATCTGCATTGCAGGAGAGCGTCCATTTAAATGTGGTGTATGTGAAAAATCATTTACGACATCAAATATAAGGAAAGTGCATATGAGAGTACACACAGGTAAGTTTGTCAGAATTTTTTTTACCCAGCAATGTATATCAGTGTAGGTATCTTGAGTAATGTTACAATAGCTTTGTAACCTTTGATGACTATCATGTTTATGTAGAGGAAATGATAATTAAAGTAAAAGATAAAGTAAGTCATAAAGAGATTCAGCTGAAAGTACCCTTTAAGTTGTAAGGATTACACAAGTATGTTCATTGAGTCAAGAAGTGGAATTACAGAACCAACCAAGGAAAGATGAGAGTTGTGAGGAGTTTTTGATAGAGAGAGTTTCTGTGTTGTATGCCAATCAACTAGTACATAATCTAGAATGCCTGCTTACCATCTCTTGTACTCGCTCTCACATTTTTATGTATGTCTTTAAACCGGATAATCTCAGTCACCTATCCTTTTCAGCACACAGCTCCACAAGCAGATCAGTGTTTTCATTCACACCATTGGTCACCCCATTCCCCCCACTTGCCACATTAACCACTCTTTCATTTAAATCATCCTTCATGAATACTCAGTGCCTCACATTGAAATTGCTGACATACTTAGTCAACTCCTCCCAAAATACTTGACTCTCTTTGTTGCTCCTCATGTCTCCAGCTGCATAAGCACTGATAATATGCACTTTTCACAAACCACTTCATTCTTACCCACATTAGTATATGGCTTACTTCCCTGCACTCTTTCACATATTTCCCACAATTCCTCACTTGGCAGAAGTGCTACCCCTTCCTTATCTCTTGCCTTGACTCTAACTCCTGACTTACCCTTAAGACATTTCCAGACCATTCTTCCTCTTTTCTTTTAAGCTTTGTTTCACTCACTGTCAAAACATCCAGGTTCCTCTCCTTAAACATACTACATATCTCGCCCTTCTCATCTTGGTTACATTCACACACGTTAAGACACTCTTGCCTTTGCCTTCAAGGAGGATGAGCACACCTTGCTTGGCTCCCTTTCTTTCAAACTTATAGAAACTGAAATGCAAGAAGGAGAGGGTTTCCAGTCCTTTGGTCTCACCCCATTTGATTGCTTTTTGTAACATGCAGAGAATTTTTTTTTTTTTTTTTTATACTTTGTCGCCGTCTCCCGCGCCTGCGAGGTAGCGCAAGGAAACAGACGAAAGAAATGGCCCAACCCCCCCCCCCCCCCCATACACATGTATATACATACGTCCACACACGCAAATATACATACCTACACAGCTTTCCATGGTTTACCCCAGACGCTTCACATGCCTTGATTCAATCCACTGACAGCACGTCAACCCCGGTATACCACATCGCTCCAATTCACTCTATTCCTTGCCCTCCTTTCACCCTCCTGCATGTCCAGGCCCCGATCACACAAAATCTTTTTCACTCCATCTTTCCACCTCCAATTTGGTCTCCCTCTTCTCCTTGCTCCCTCCACCTCCGACACATATATCCTCTTGGTCAATCTTTCCTCACTCATCCTCTCCATATGCCCAAACCACTTCAAAACACCCTCTTCTGCTCTCTCAACCACGCTCTTTTTATTTCCACACATCTCTCTTACCCTTACGTCACTCACTCGATCAAACCACCTCACACCACACATTGTCCTCAAACATCTCATTTCCAGCACAACTGCGCACAACTCTATCCATAGCCCACGCCTCGCAACCATACAACATTGTTGGAACCACTATTCCTTCAAACATACCCATTTTTGCTTTCCGAGATAATGTTCTCGACTTCCACACATTCTTCAAGGCCCCCAGAATTTTCGCCCCCTCCCCCACCCTGTGATCCACTTCCGCTTCCATGGTTCCATCCGCTGCCAGATCCACTCCCAGATATCTAAAACACTTCACTTCCTCCAGTTTTTCTCCATTCAAACTCACCTCCCAATTGACTTGACCCTCAACCCTACTGTACCTAATAACCTTGCTCTTATTCACATTTACTCTTAACTTTCTTCTTCCACACACTTTACCAAACTCAGTCACCAGCTTCTGCAGTTTCTCACATGAATCAGCCACCAGCGCTGTATCATCAGCGAACAACAACTGACTCACTTCCCAAGCTCTCTCATCCCCAACAGACTTCATACTTGCACCTCTTTCCAAAACTCTTGCATTTACCTCCCTAACAACCCCATCCATAAACAAATTAAACAACCATGGAGACATCACACACCCCTGCCGCAAACCTACATTCACTGAGAACCAATCACTTTCCTCCCTTCCTACACGTACACATGCCTTACATCCTCGATAAAAACTTTTCACTGCTTCTAACAACTTTCCTCCCACACCATATATTCTTAATACCTTCCACAGAGCATCTCTATCAACTCTATCATATGCCTTCTCCAGATCCATAAATGCTACATACAAATCCATTTGCTTTTCTAAGTATTTCTCACATACATTCTTCAAAGCAAACACCTGATCCACACATCCTCTACCACTTCTGAAACCACACTGCTCTTCCCCAATCTGATGCTCTGTACATGCCTTCACCCTCTCAATCAATACCCTCCCATATAATTTACCAGGAATACTCAACAAACTTATACCTCTGTAATTTGAGCACTCACTCTTATCCCCTTTGCCTTTGTACAATGGCACTATGCACGCATTCCGCCAATCCTCAGGCACCTCACCATGAGTCATACATACATTAAATAACCTTACCAACCAGTCAACAATACAGTCACCCCCTTTTTTAATAAATTCCACTGCAATACCATCCAAACCTGCTGCCTTGCCGGCAATGGGAATTATTTTTTCTCCCTTATCCCTAGGGATAAGTGTCTCATGAAAAATCTTATAAGTGTCTAATTTGATTTTCATAAGGTTGGCAACCAATAGAAGCCCTCATAACTTATGTTAAAGGCATGTTTGTGTTGAGTTAGCTACATTATTGTGTTTCAAGAATTCTTTGTGATGAGGTTCTTACAAAGGTGCATGGATGAAAGTCTATAGGACATAAAGAATGTATGACAGGTGATAGGTTGTTGAAGATTACAGGCCTGTTATTGCACCTGAGGGTGCAAACAGGAGGTACAGAAAGTGGAAGAGATGGATAGGTGCATTGATAGAATCGTATAGGTTTAGATATATTTCAGATAAGGATACCAGAGGAATTATCTGAGATGGAATGCACTAGAATTGGAAGCATTTTGTTTCTGTAGGTGATATGAGTGATGTTGATCATTCTTGATAAATCAACATATTGTGCAAAATTAGAAAGTAAGAAGCAGCTGGATAAGTTTAGAAATGTGAAAATTAATGTTTCACATAGATGTAGTGGATATATGTTGAGGATGTGTGCAAGTGATTTGAGAAGCTGTATGTACAGTACCTATTCCACCTAGTGGTACTTGGTGTGTGTTTATTCATGGAAAAATCAAGTTGATACCTACACATCTGATTATAATGGTCAGTTGCAAATACCAGACCTCCTGTCTCTACTGATATTGTGATCCTTTGGCATCTGTGTTAATTTGATGCACCTTGGAAGACGGGAAGATTTCAGTGTCATTGAAAAATTAATGTGATTAAAGATATAAGAGGTATAAGTTTTTGAGTATTCCTGGTAAATTATATGGGAGGGTATTGATTGAGAGGGTGAAGGCAAAGTACAGAGCATCAGATTGGGGGAAGTGCAGTGTGGTTCAGAAGTGGTAGAGGATGTGTGGATCAGGTGTTTGCTTTGAAGAATGTATGTGAGAAATACTTAGAAAAGCAAATGGATTTGTATGTAGCATTTATGGATCTGGGAAGACATATGATAGGGTTGATAGAGATGCTTTGTGTAAGGTCTTGAGAATATAGCGTGTGGTAGGTATGCTGCTAGAAGTAGAGAAGTTTTTATCAAAGGTGTAAGGCATATGTACTCAGTGAAGGTCGGTCTGCAGCAGGGGTATGTTATGTTCCCATGGTGTTTTAATGAATTTGTTTATGGATGAGGTGGTTAGGGAGGTAAATGCAAGAGTTTTGGAAAGAGGGGAGAATATGCAGTCTGTTGGGGATGAGAGGGCTTGGGAAGTGATGGTACAGTACTGATGGCTGATTCGAGTGAGAAACTGCGGAAGTCGTTGCCAAGTTTGGAAAAGTGTATGAAAGGAGAAAGTTGAGAGTAAACATGAATTGGAGGGAGTGAAGTGTTTTGGATATCTGGGAGTGGACTTTGCAGCAGGTGGAGCCATGGAAGTGTCAGTTAGTCAAAGGGTAGGGGAGGGGGCGAAGGTTCTGGTGAAGAATGTGCGGAAAGAGAGAGGATGTTATCTCAGAGAGTGAAAATGGGTATGGTTGAAGGAATAGGAGTTCCAACAATATTATATGGTTGCAAGGCATGGGCTTTAGATAGGATTGTGCGGAGGAGGGTGGATGTGTTGGAAATGAAATGTTTGAGGCCAATATGAGGTGTGAGATTGTTTGATCGAGTAAGTAATAAATGGGTAAGAGGGATGTGTGGTAATAAAAAGAGTGTGGATGAGAGAGGGCTTGTTGAAATGGTTTGGACATATGGAGAGCATGAGTGAGGAAAGGTTGACAAAGAGGATATATGTGTCAGAGGTGGAGGGAACAAGGAGAAGCAGGAGACCATATAGGGGGTGGAAGGATGGATTGAAAAAGATTTTGAGTGATCAGGGCCTGAACATGCAGGAGGGTGAGAGGCATGCAAGGAATAAAGTGAATTGGAACGATGTGGTATACCAGGGTCAGTGTACTGTCAATGGACAGAAACATGGCATGTGAAACGTCTAGGGTAAACCATGGAAAGGTCTGAGGGGGCCTGGATGTGGATAGGGAGTTGCGGTTTCATTGCATTACACATAACAGCTAGAGACTGAGTGTAAATGAACGTGGCCTTTTTTGTCTGTTTTCTTGGCGCTACTTAGCTGACACAGGGTGGTGACGCTGTTTCCTGTGGGGTGAGGTCGCACTATGAATGGATGAAGGGAAACGAGTATGAATTTGTACATTAGTATATATGTATATGGTTGTGTATGTGTATGTATATGTATGTATGTATGTATGTGAGTGTGTATGTATGTATATCTGTATATGGGGGGATGGGTCTTTCTTCGTCTGTATCCTAGTGCGGGAAGCAGTGGTCAAGTATGATAAATGAATAAGGATGAAAAGACGTAAATACATACTCTGAGTTGTTTTAGTGTAGGGAGTGTCCGGGCTTTCATGTTTGACCCCATTTTAACTAAAAGGATAATTCAAAGCTTCATATATTATACAGTTTTTCTCTTTTCAGATTCTTTGCTATGGTAGATAGTTTACCAAAATGTAATTTCATTAGGAATCATTTTCACATATTGTTGACTGGTTTATATAGATGATTTTTATTATTGAATTTCTGTAAGTGAAATCTTTCCTTTAGTGTTTTCCATAATATTCAGTGTGAAGCTATGAAATTACAACTGACATTAAATGTACATTAAAGGTTAGTTGGGATTATGTTATTGAGATGAAATACATACTTTACTTTCATCTTAGCTGCTTGAGTTATTATTTTTATTTATATGTGACTGTCAATTCCTGCATAGCAAGATAGTGCCAGGTACAGATGAATAAAGACTACTTTTGCTCACATCCATTATCTAGCTGTCAAGTGCAGTGCAGTGCAGTTTACTGAAACTACAGCCCCCTATTCACAACCAGGCCCACAGCCTTTTCAGTAGTTTTCCCCTGCTGCTTCACATGCTCTGGGATCAGTCCATTGACAGTGCATCGCCCAATGTACCACATTTTTCCACTTCATTGTATCCCTTACACGGTTTGTACCCTCCTTCCTGTTTAGGCCCTGGTTACTCAAAATCTTTTTCACTCTATCCCTCCATCTCCACTTTGGTATCCCCCTCCTCTTTGTCCCTTCCACCTCTCGCATATATGTTCTCTTTGTTGGTCTCTCCTCAGTCATCATCATCTTATGTCCAAACCACACTCTTCTTATTACCCCCTTATTTTTCACTCAATCAATCCACCTTGCCCCACATACTATCAGACATTTCATTACCTTCACATCCACCCTCTTTCACACATTGTTTTCCATAGCCCATACTTCACATCTGTACAATATTGTTGAGACTGCTATACTTTCAAGCATACCCAGTTTTGTTTCCCTGGATAATGACCTTTCTTTTCGCACATACTTAAAATCTTCCAAAACTTTGGCCTCACTCATCAACCCCAATGACTCACTTCCAGTTCCATGTTTCCATTCACTCCCAGATATTTAAAACATTTTTTTTTTTTTTTTTTTTTTTTTTTTTATACTTTGTCGCTGTCTCCCGCGTTTGCGAGGTAGCGCAAGGAAACAGACGAAAGAAATGGCCCAACCCCCCCCCCCCCCCCCCCCATAGACATGCACATACACACGTCCACACACGCAAATATACATACCTACACAGCTTTCCATGGTTTACCCCAGACGCTTCACATGCCTTGATTCAATCCACTGACAGCACGTCAACCCCTGTATACCACATCGCTCCAATTCACTCTATTCCTTGCCCTCCTTTCACCCTCCTGCATGTTCAGGCCCCGATCACACAAAATCTTTTTCACTCCATCTTTCCACCTCCAATTTGGTCTCCCTCTTCTCCTCGTTCCCTCCACCTCCGACACATATATCCTCTTGGTCAATCTTTCCTCACTCATTCTCTCCATGTGCCCAAACCATTTCAAAACACCCTCTTCTGCTCTCTCAACCACGCTCTTTTTATTTCCACACATCTCTCTTACCCTTACGTTACTTACTCGATCAAACCACCTCACACCACACATTGTCCTCAAACATCTCATTTCCAGCACATCCATCCTCCTGCGCACAACTCTATCCATAGCCCACGCCTCGCAACTATACAACATTGTTGGAACCACTATTCCTTCAAACATACCCATTTTTGCTTTCCGAGATAATGTTCTCGACTTCCACACATTTTTCAAGGCTCCCAAAATTTTCGCCCCCTCCCCCACCCTGTGATCCACTTCCGCTTCCATGGTTCCATCCGCTGCCAGATCCACTCCCAGATATCTAAAACACTTCACTTCCTCCAGTTTTTCTCCATTCAAACTCACCTCCCAATTGACTTGACCCTCAACCCTACTGTACCTAATAACCTTGCTCTTATTCACATTTACTCTTAACTTTCTTCTTCCACACACTTTACCAAACTCAGTCACCAGCTTCTGCAGTTTCTCACATGAATCAGCCACCAGCGCTGTATCATCAGCGAACAACAACTGACTCACTTCCCAAGCTCTCTCATCCCCAACAGACTTCATACTTGCACCTCTTTCCAGGACTCTTGCATTTACCTCCCTAACAACCCCATCCATAAACAAATTAAACAACCATGGAGACATCACACACCCCTGCCGCAAACCTACATTCACTGAGAACCAATCACTTTCCTCTCTTCCTACACGTACACATGCCTTACATCCTCGATAAAAACTTTTCACTGCTTCTAACAACTTGCCTCCCACACCATATATTCTTAATACCTTCCACAGAGCATCTCTATCAACTCTATCATATGCCTTCTCCAGATCCATAAATGCTACATACAAATCCATTTGCTTTTCTAAGTATTTCTCACATACATTCTTCAAAGCAAACACCTGATCCACACATCCTCTACCACTTCTGAAACCGCACTGCTCTTCCCCAATCTGATGCTCTGTACATGCCTTCACCCTCTCAATCAATACCCTCCCATATAATTTACCAGGAATACTCAACAAACTTATACCTCTGTAATTTGAGCACTCACTCTTATCCCCTTTGCCTTTGTACAATGGCACTATGCACGCATTCCGCCAATCCTCAGGCACCTCACCATGAGTCATACATACATTAAATAACCTTACCAACCAGTCAACAATACAGTCACCCCCTTTTTTAATAAATTCCACTGCAATACCATCCAAACCTGCTGCCTTGCCGGCTTTCATCTTCCGCAAAGCTTTTACTACCTCTTCTCTGTTTACCAAATCATTTTCCCTAACCCTCTCACTTTGCACACCACCTCGACCAAAACACCCTATATCTGCCACTCTGTCATCAGACACATTCAACAAACCTTCAAAATACTCATTCCATCTCCTTCTCACATCACCACTACTTGTTATCACCTCCCCATTTACGCCCTTCACTGAAGTTCCCATTTGCTCCCTTGTCTTACGCACCCTATTTACCTCCTTCCAGAACATCTTTTTATTCTCCCTAAAATTTACTGATAGTCTCTCACCCCAACTCTCATTTGCCCTTTTTTTCACCTCTTGCACCTTTCTCTTGACCTCCTGTCTCTTTCTTTTATACTTCTCCCACTCAATTGCATTTTTTCCCTGCAAAAATCGTCCAAATGCCTCTCTCTTCTCTTTCACTAATACTCTTACTTCTTCATCCCACCACTCACTACCCTTTCTAAACAGCCCACCTCCCACTCTTCTCATGCCACAAGCATCTTTTGCGCAATCCATCACTGATTCCCTAAATACATCCCATTCCTCCCCCACTCCCCTTACTTCCATTGTTCTCACCTTTTTCCATTCTGTACACAGTCTCTCCTGGTACTTCCCCACACAGGTCTCCTTCCCAAGCTCACTTACTCTCACCACCTTCTTCACCCCAACATTCACTCCTCTTTTCTGAAAACCCATACTAATCTTCACCTTAGCCTCCACAAGATAATGATCAGACATCCCTCCAGTTGCACCTCTCAGCACATTAACATCCAAAAGTCTCTCTTTCGCACGCCTGTCAATTAACACGTAATCCAATAACGCTCTCTGGCCATCTCTCCTACTTACATAAGTATACTTATGTATATCTCGCTTTTTAAACCAGGTATTCCCAATCATCAGTCCTTTTTCAGCACATAAATCTACAAGCTCTTCAGCATTTCCATTTACAACACTGAACACCCCATGCATACCAATTATTCCCTCAACTGCCACATTACTCACCTTTGCATTCAAATCACCCATCACTATAACCCGGTCTCGTGCATCAAAACCGCTAACACACTCATTCAGCTGCTCCCAAAACACTTGCCTCTCATGATCTTTCTTCTCATGCCCAGGTGCATATGCACCAATAATCACCCACCTCTCTCCATCAACTTTCAATTTTACCCATATTAATCGAGAATTTACTTTCTTACATTCTATCACATACTCCCACAACTCCTGTTTCAGGAGTATTGCTACTCCTTCCCTTGCTCTTGTCCTCTCACTAACCCCTGACTTCACTCCCCAGACATTTCCAAACCACTCTTCCCCTTTACCCTTGAGCTTCGTTTCACTCAGAGCCAAAACATCCAGGTTCCTTTCCTCAAACATACTACCTATCTCTCCTTTTTTCACATCCGGATTTTCTCCATGGAAACCCACACCCCAACCAAATTGTTAATCTGCCCTACTAAATCAAATTACCTTCCTTTTACTTATGTTTACACTGAACTTCCTTCATTTACACACACTCCCAAACTCAGTCACCAACTTCTGCAGTTTCTCTCTCAGATCTGCCATGTATGGTTTGTCATAAGAAAACAGCTGACTTGTTTCCCAGGTCCCCTTACCCATTTCCTTTGTGTAATCAGCATAGAATGGTAAAGCAGCAGGTGGTTGGGTTATGCAAGGAGGCCACGGTTAACATCACAGTTATGTTCCTGAAAAGGGTGATTGTAATCAAAATGACTAAAGTGACTCCATTTTCCCTGTAGGATCCCATTTGTAAAAGCATATTGTGTTTCTTGGGATATAACTAGGGAATGATTTTTGCATTAATATTCTATAATCAGATGGAATTAACGTTAATGGGATCTAATAATTATTATTTTGAGATAATGTAGTGCAATATCAGGAACACTTACCATATATTGCCAGAAATCTTGCTGCTTTTTAGAAGCAGTGAAAAGTTTTTATCGAGGATGTAAGGCATGTGTACGTGTAGGAAGAGAGGAAAGTGATTGGTTCTCAGTGAATGTAGGTTTGCGGCAGGGGTGTGTGATGTCTCCATGGTTGTTTAATTTGTTTATGGATGGGGTTGTTAGGGAGGTAAATGCAAGAGTTTTGGAAAGAGGTGCAAGTATGAAGTCTGTTTGGGATGAGAGAGCTTGGGAAGTGAGTCAGTTGCTGTTCGCTGATGATACAGCGCTGGTGGCTGATTCATGTGAGAAACTGCAGAAGCTGGTGACTGAGTTTGGTAAAGTGTGTGGAAGAAGAAAGTTAAGAGTAAATGTGAATAAGAGCAAGGTTATTAGGTACAGTAGGGTTGAGGGTCAAGTCAATTGGGAGGTGAGTTTGAATGGAGAAAAACTGGAGGAAGTGAAGTGTTTTAGATATCTGGGAGTGGATCTGGCAGTGGATGGAACCATGGAAGCGGAAGTGGATCATAGGGTGGGGGAGGGGGCGAAAATTCTGGGGGCCTTGAAGAATGTGTGGAAGTCGAGAACATTATCTTGGAAAGCAAAAATGGGTATGTTTGAAGGAATAGTGGTTCCAACAATGTTGTATGGTTGCGAGGCGTGGGCTATGGGTAGAGTTGTGAGCAGGAGGATGGATGTGCTGGAAATGAGATGTTTGAGGACAATGTGTGGTGTGAGGTGGTTTGATCGAGTGAGTAACGTAAGGGTAAGAGAGATGTGTGGAAATAAAAAGAGCGTGGTTGAGAGAGTAGAAGAGGGTGTTTTGAAGTGGTTTGGGCACATGGAGAGAATGAGTGAGGAAAGATTGACCAAGAGGATATATGTGTCGGAGGTGGAGGGAACGAGGAGAAGAGGGAGACCAAATTGGAGGTGGAAAGATGGAGTGAAAAAGATTTTGTGTGATCGGGGCCTGAACATGCAGGAGGGTGAAAGGAGGGCAAGGAATAGAGTGAATTGGAGCGATGTGGTATACCGGGGTTGACGTGCTGTCAGTGGATTGAATCAAGGCATGTGAAGCGTCTGGGGTAAACCATGGAAAGCTGTGTAGGTATGTATATTTGCGTGTGTGGACGTATGTATATACATGTGTATGGGGGGGATTGGGCCATTTCTTTCGTCTGTTTCCTTGCGCTACCTCGCAAACGCGGGAGACAGCGACAAAGTATAATAAAAATAAAAAAAAAGAAGCAAGTTGAGGTGGAGAGGATGAAAATACCTACTGCTTATATGCTGATAGAAGCAGGTTGAGGTGGATAGGATGAAAATAACTGCTGCTTCTTTGATAAGTTTTAAAGCTTATGAAAGTAATTTTGACATCACCACATAATGTTCGTATGGTCAACATGGGTAAACTAAGTGCTTTCCCAATGTCCAGCATCTGAACTCTTCAGAGCATTTAATGTCACCTCAAGTGTAATGCCCATTTACATTTTTCATTCTAGTATAAAGCTCACTTTTGTCTCTTATTGGGTATGTTTGACCCATGATTTGGGAGATTACAGCCAGGATTTATGACTTCTGACATTGTGGCTTCATTATTTACTTGAAAGTGGAACTGGATGATTTAACTGAATTGGTTCCCAGGTTTATAGAGGAAATTGAAGTGAAATTTCATTATATAGAATGACTATGAAGACCACTCCCTGTATGGAGAGAAGATATAAACCTTAAAGATAATATGTATGAAATGTAATTTAAGTTGTAAAAAGATAGAAAATTGAGAAAGATAATGGTGAAAGGATTGGAGATTGGGATTGCATGCTTACATGAGTAACACATGTTGAAGAAATCTGTCTATACAAACTACTTTAGACTAGAAGTTAGAATATTTTTTTTCCTAATTACCCATCCAGACTCATCGACGGAATCATACTGGTCAGCGTCCACATGCATGTGATATTTGCAAAAAATGTTTTACTACTGGTTATGCTCTCAAGTCACATTTACGCACTCATACTGGAGAGAAACCATACCAGTGTCCAGAGGAACAGTGTGGAAAATGTTTCAAAACATCAGGAGACCTGCAGAAGCATGTTCGAACACACACAGGTAAGAAAATAATAGTATGCTACCATACTTACTTAATCCATAGCAATGTTGTCCTAGAAATATGTACCCTGTTCTCTTAAACAAAGAGTCTGTATGAATGATTAGTTTTTACTAAATCCATATTGGTCTTATTTATTGATGATGTTGAACAATTTTAGATTTCTTGATATATTGGATATTTCCTTTAATTTTCGTCCAGTTTTTTCTTCACTGAAGAGTACCAGGAAGATACATGCCAAGGTAGTGTTGTTCAAGTAAGAACCTGTCCCGTAATATGGAAAGTTTATTAACTCAAGCTATAAGTGCTGTTCTATTTATTGGCAAGAATATGCGTTTTGTAAGCCAGCCATTTCCAGGACTAAGATATGAGTGAAGAACTAGAAGTTATGGATGAGTTATGATATTTGGGAGTGAAATTTGATAAGAATGGTAATTAGGAAGCTGAAGTAGAAAACAGAGTCGAGCAAGAGAAAAAATATTGAGATGCATTGAAAAATCTTGGGAAAGTTTAGTGTGTGCAAGAATCTTGCCCAAATGAGTACTGTTACCAATGCTGATGTAAGGATATGAAAAGCAAGTGTTTAAAGGGTAGGAATAGTAAAACATAAGGCCATTAGAGGTGGATGATTTGCATCATTTAGGTGGAATTAGGAGGATGGGTAGAACAAAAGTTCTGTGGTGTAAAGAGAAGGGCACAGTAGAAAGCACTTAAGTAGTAAGAGAGTGATAGATGAATGGTAGAAGTTTAGTCGCAAAAAGATCTGAGTGCCGAGAGTGTTAAGAAGTTAGTGTTATAATAAGAAAGATCATGAGAGGCAAGTGTTTTAGGAGCAGCTGAATGAGTGTGTTAGAGGTTTTGATGCACAAGACTGGGTCATAGTGATGGGTGATTTGAATGCAAAGGTGAGTAATGTGGCAGTTGAGGGAATAATTGGTATGCATGGAGTGTTCAGTGTTGTAAATGGAAATGGTGAAGAGCGTGTAGATTTATGTGCTGAAAAAGGACTGGTGATTGGGAATACCTGGTTTAAAAAGCGAGATATACATAAGTATATGTGTGTAAGCAGGAGAGATGGCCAGAGAGCGTTATTGGGTTACATGTTAATTGATAGGCGCGGGAAAGAGAGACTTTTGGATGTTAATGTGTTGAGAGGTGCAACTGGAGGGATGTCTGATCATTATCTTTTGGAGGTGAAGGTGAAGATTGGTAGGGGTTTTCAGAGAAGAAGAGAGAATGTTGGGGTGAAGAGGGTGGTGAGAATAAGTGAGCTTGGGAAGGAGACTTGTGTGAGGAAGTACCAGGAGAGACTGAATACAGAATGGAAAAAGGTGAGAACAAAGAAGGTAAGGGGAGTGGGGTAGGAATGGGATGTATTTAGGGAAGCAGTGATGGCTTGCACAAAAGATGCTTGTGGCATGACAAGCGTGGGAGGTGGGTTGATTAGAAAGGGTAGTGAGTGGTGGGATGAAGAAGTAAGATTATTAGTGAAAGAGAAGAGAGAGGCATTTGGATGATTTTTGCAGGGAAAAAATGCAAATGAGTGGGAGATGTATAAAAATAAGAGGCAGGAGGTCAAGAGAAAGGGGCAAGAGGTGAAAAAGAGGGCAAACGAGAGTTGCGGTGAGAGAGTATCATTAAATTTTAGGGAGAATAAAAAGATGTGGAAGGTATTAAGAATATATGGTGTGGGAGGCAAGTTGTTAGAAGCAGTGAAAAGTTTTTATCAAGGATGTAAGGTGTGTGTACGTGTAGGAAGAGAGGAAAGTGATTGGTTCTCAGTGAATGTAGGTTTGCGGCAGGGGTGTGTGATGTCTCCATGGTTGTTTAATTTGTTTATGGATGGGGTCGTTAGGGAGGTGAATGCAAGAGTTTTGGAAAGAGGGGCAAGTATGCAGTCTGTTGGGGATGAGAGAGCTTGGGAAGTGAGTCAGTTGTTGTTCGCTGATGATACAGCACTGGTGGCTGATTCATGTGAGAAACTGCAGAAGCTGGTGACTGAGTTTGGTAAAGTGTGTGAAAGAAGAAAGTTAAGAGTAAATGTGAATAAGAGCAAGGTTATTAGGTACAGTAGGGTTGAGGGTCAAGTCAATTGGGAGGTAAGTTTGAATGGAGAAAAACTGGAGGAAGTGAAGTGTTTTAGATATCTGGGAGTGGATCTGGCAGCGGATGGAACCATGGAAGCTGAAGTGAATCATAGGGTGGGGGAGGGAGCCTTGAAGAATGTTTGGAAGTCGAGAACATTGTCTCGGAAAGCAAAAATGGGTATGTTTGAAGGAATAGTGGTTCCAACAATGTTGTATGGTTGCGAGGCGTGGGCTATGGATAGAGTTGTGCAGAGGAGGGTGGATGTGCTGGAAATGAGATGTTTGAGGACAATATGTGGTGTGAGGTGGTTTGATCGAGTAAGTAATGTAAGGGTAAGAGAGATGTATGGAAATAAAAAGAGTGTGGTTGAGAGACAAAGCAAAAATAAATAAATATATAATAGAAAAAAGCTAAGACATGGAATTCCTTGCTTGAAATAGCTTCCTTCCCTAATGTACAAATTTATAATGTCACAAACATATGCAAACTTACTTGGGTTTGGAGTGTAGTTTACCTGGCTTACTTTGATGCTGGGATGCAATTGATATGTGATATATTAAGTCCCTGAAACTGATGAGGGCTTTTTTTAAATTGAATTTTTATCAAACTTGATAAGCTTAATGGCATTAACTCTCTTCATCTTGTCTCTGAAGTTAGAGCTGTTTTACATAAATTTATCTGTATTCTTACGTGTGCTTTGAGCTCAGTTTGATTTGTAGTTTTTCTAAGCTATGTTTGATTTTATCAATTTAAAATGAAATTATCTCTTTGAATAGACAATGGTTACACCCAGGAGTAGTATTTTTTATTCCAGTATTAGTGAGTAATGGATATTTTAATGAAATTTTTTAAACTACTGCATTTGAATGAGGTTTGGGTGGCTGGAGCACTATGTCACTGTCTCAGCTAGTTTTTATAAACTTGAAATTCACAAATAGGTGATCACATACATGCATATAAATTTGCATGGGTTGGGATTCCAAGGTTTACATAACTGCTTGTACTACTTGCTGCTCTTGGAGTGACAGACAGAATCTCATAATATCCTAGAATAGTTTGAGGAGGGCTTAGCTCAAAAAGATTCGGTAAATGCTCTTGTGTGGTGGATTTTGATTAGGCTATGTGAAGTTACTCATACTATCAATCCTGACCTCACTTTTGAAGATGAAGCAGGCACACACAATTGTCCACCTCCCTACAGTTGTCCACAACTCACTTTCTGATTCTAGTGAGATCATTAATTTGATTTATTTCTCAAGAAGAAAGCTGATCAGTACATCTATACGTACGCCTTTGGGTTCACCCTGAACTAGAAGGTTTGACTGAGTTATATCTTTTGTTAATGTTAAATTTTATTGAGATTTTGCTTAATTTTTTTGGACGAGTTGTATGTAGCTGGGGCATTATGCCATTGACATAGCTTTACTTTTTGTTTGTTGGTAGCAAAGGGTTATGACATTTGTTTACTTTGGTTTGATCAAGTACCTGTAGTCCTAAGGCCTAATTCCTGTGTTACCTTTTCCAGTATACTGTTTGACAGAGCAGAGTTTCTCCTCATTTATATTGTTGAAATAATACATTTAAGATAATTTAATTATTATAATGACAGTGCATTGGAAAATAAAGTAGAAACATTCATTTAGTAGTAAGGGTTCTGAGCAAAAGATGAACAGACGAACATAAAACTTGAGAGAACATTAATATGTTTAGAATTACATTGGATATATACTGGGGATACGGGAGAAAGAATACTTCCCACGTATTCCCTGCGTGTCGTAGAAGGCGACTAAAAGGGAAGGGAGCGGGGGGCTGGAAATCCTCCCCTCTGTTTTTTTAATTTTCCAAAAGAAGGAACAGAGAAGGGGGCCAGGTGAGGATATTCCCTCAAAGGTCCAGTCCTCTGTTCTTAACGCTACCTTGCTAATGCAGGAAATGGCGAATAGTATGAATAAAAAATATAAGATTATGATAGATTCATGGCAGATTACTAAACAACATTAATCTGCATTGCAGGAGAGCGTCCATTTAAATGTGGTGTATGTGAAAAATCATTTACGACATCAAATATAAGGAAAGTGCATATGAGAGTACACACAGGTAAGTTTGTCAGAATTTTTTTTACCCAGCAATGTATATCAGTGTAGGTATCTTGAGTAATGTTACAATAGCTTTGTAACCTTTGATGACTATCATGTTTATGTAGAGGAAATGATAATTAAAGTAAAAGATAAAGTAAGTCATAAAGAGATTCAGCTGAAAGTACCCTTTAAGTTGTAAGGATTACACAAGTATGTTCATTGAGTCAAGAAGTGGAATTACAGAACCATCAAAGGAAAGATGAGAGTTGTGAGGAGTTTTTGATAGAGAGAGTTTCTGTGTTGTATGCCAATCAACTAGTACATAATCTAGAATGCCTGCTTACCATCTCTTGTACTCGCTCTCACATTTTTATGTATGTCTTTAAACCGGATAATCTCAGTCACCTATCCTTTTCAGCACACAGCTCCACAAGCAGATCAGTGTTTTCATTCACACCATTGGTCACCCCATTCCCCCCACTTGCCACATTAACCACTCTTTCATTTAAATCATCCTTCATGAATACTCAGTGCCTCACATTGAAATTGCTGACATACTTAGTCAACTCCTCCCAAAATACTTGACTCTCTTTGTTGCTCCTCATGTCTCCAGCTGCATAAGCACTGATAATATGCACTTTTCACAAACCACTTCATTCTTACCCTTATTAGTATATGGCTTACTTCCCTGCACTCTTTCACATATTTCCCACAATTCCTCACTTGGCAGAAGTGCTACCCCTTCCTTATCTCTTGCCTTGACTCTAACTCCTGACTTACCCTTAAGACATTTCCAGACCATTCTTCCTCTTTTCTTTTAAGCTTTGTTTCACTCACTGTCAAAACATCCAGGTTCCTCTCCTTAAACATACTACATATCTCGCCCTTCTCATCTTGGTTACATTCACACACGTTAAGACACTCTTGCCTTTGCCTTCAAGGAGGATGAGCACTCCTTGCTTGGCTCCCTTTCTTTCAAACTTATAGAAACTGAAATGCAAGAAGGAGAGGGTTTCCAGTCCTTTGGTCTCACCCCATTTGATTGCTTTTTGTAACATGCAGAGAATTTTTTTTTTTTTTTTTTTATACTTTGTCGCCGTCTCCCGCGCCTGCGAGGTAGCGCAAGGAAACAGACGAAAGAAATGGCCCAACCCCCCCCCCATACACATGTATATACATACGTCCACACACGCAAATATACATACCTACACAGCTTTCCATGGTTTACCCCAGACGCTTCACATGCCTTGATTCAATCCACTGACAGCACGTCAACCCCGGTATACCACATCGCTCCAATTCACTCTATTCCTTGCCCTCCTTTCACCCTCCTGCATGTCCAGGCCCCGATCACACAAAATCTTTTTCACTCCATCTTTCCACCTCCAATTTGGTCTCCCTCTTCTCCTTGCTCCCTCCACCTCCGACACATATATCCTCTTGGTCAATCTTTCCTCACTCATCCTCTCCATGTGCCCAAACCACTTCAAAACACCCTCTTCTGCTCTCTCAACCACGCTCTTTTTATTTCCACACATCTCTCTTACCCTTACGTCACTCACTCGATCAAACCACCTCACACCACACATTGTCCTCAAACATCTCATTTCCAGCACATCCATCCTCCTGCGCACAACTGTATCCATAGCCCACGCCTCGCAACCATACAACATTGTTGGAACCACTATTCCTTCAAACATACCCATTTTTGCTTTCCGAGATAATGTTCTCGACTTCCACACATTCTTCAAGGCCCCCAGAATTTTCGCCCCCTCCCCCACCCTGTGATCCACTTCCGCTTCCATGGTTCCATCCGCTGCCAGATCCACTCCCAGATATCTAAAACACTTCACTTCCTCCAGTTTTTCTCCATTCAAACTCACCTCCCAATTGACTTGACCCTCAACCCTACTGTACCTAATAACCTTGCTCTTATTCACATTTACTCTTAACTTTCTTCTTCCACACACTTTACCAAACTCAGTCACCAGCTTCTGCAGTTTCTCACATGAATCAGCCACCAGCGCTGTATCGTCAGCGAACAACAACTGACTCACTTCCCAAGCTCTCTCATCCCCAACAGACTTCATACTTGCACCTCTTTCCAAAACTCTTGCATTTACCTCCCTAACAACCCCATCCATAAACAAATTAAACAACCATGGAGACATCACACACCCCTGCCGCAAACCTACATTCACTGAGAACCAATCACTTTCCTCCCTTCCTACACGTACACATGCCTTACATCCTCGATAAAAACTTTTCACTGCTTCTAACAACTTTCCTCCCACACCATATATTCTTAATACCTTCCACAGAGCATCTCTATCAACTCTATCATATGCCTTCTCCAGATCCATAAATGCTACATACAAATCCATTTGCTTTTCTAAGTATTTCTCACATACATTCTTCAAAGCAAACACCTGATCCACACATCCTCTACCACTTCTGAAACCACACTGCTCTTCCCCAATCTGATGCTCTGTACATGCCTTCACCCTCTCAATCAATACCCTCCCATATAATTTACCAGGAATACTCAACAAACTTATACCTCTGTAATTTGAGCACTCACTCTTATCCCCTTTGCCTTTGTACAATGGCACTATGCACGCATTCCGCCAATCCTCAGGCACCTCACCATGAGTCATACATACATTAAATAACCTTACCAACCAGTCAACAATACAGTCACCCCCTTTTTTAATAAATTCCACTGCAATACCATCCAAACCTGCTGCCTTGCCGGCAATGGGAATTATTTTTTCTCCCTTATCCCTAGGGATAAGTGTCTCATGAAAAATCTTATAAGTGTCTAATTTGATTTTCATAAGGTTGGCAACCAATAGAAGCCCTCATAACTTATGTTAAAGGCATGTTTGTGTTGAGTTAGCTACATTATTGTGTTTCAAGAATTCTTTGTGATGAGGTTCTTACAAAGGTGCATGAATGAAAGTCTATAGGACATAAAGAATGTATGACAGGTGATAGGTTGTTGAAGATTACAGGCCTGTTATTGCACCTGAGGGTGCAAACAGGAGGTACAGAAAGTGGAAGAGATGGATAGGTGCATTGATAGAATCGTATAGGTTTAGATATATTTCAGATAAGGATACCAGAGGAATTATCTGAGATGGAATGCACTAGAATTGGAAGCATTTTGTTTCTGTAGGTGATATGAGTGATGTTGATCATTCTTGATAAATCAACATATTGTGCAAAATTAGAAAGTAAGAAGCAGCTGGATAAGTTTAGAAATGTGAAAATTAATGTTTCACATAGATGTAGTGGATATATGTTGAGGATGTGTGCAAGTGATTTGAGAAGCTGTATGTACAGTACCTATTCCACCTAGTGGTACTTGGTGTGTGTTTATTCATGGAAAAATCAAGTTGATACTGACACATCTGATTATAATGGTCAGTTGCAAATACCAAACCTCCTGTCTCCTACTGATATTGTGATCCTTTGGCATCTGTTGTTAATTTGATGCACCTTGGAAGACGGGAAGATTTCAGTGTCATTGAAAAATTAATGTGATTAAAAGATATAAGAGGTATAAGTTTGTTGAGTATTCCTGGTAAATTATATGGGAGGGTATTGATTGAGAGGGTGAAGGCATGTACAGAGCATCAGATTGGGGAAGAGCAGTGTGGTTTCAGAAGTGGTAGAGGATGTGTGGATCAGGTGTTTGCTTTGAAGAATGTATGTGAGAAATACTTAGAAAAGCAAATGGATTTGTATGTAGCATTTATGGATCTGGAGAAGGCATATGATAGAGTTGATAGAGATGCTCTGTGGAAGGTATTAAGAATATATGGTGTGGGAGGAAAGTTGTTAGAAGCAGTGAAAAGTTTTTATCGAGGATGTAAGGCATGTGTACGTGTAGGAAGGGAGGAAAGTGATTGGTTCTCAGTGAATGTAGGTTTGCGGCAGGGGTGTGTGATGTCTCCATGGTTGTTTAATTTGTTTATGGATGGGGTTGTTAGGGAGGTAAATGCAAGAGTTTTGGAAAGAGGGGCAAGTATGAAGTCTGTTGGGGATGAGAGAGCTTGGGAAGTGAGTCAGTTGTTGTTCGCTGATGACACAGCGCTGGTGGCTGATTCATGTGAGAAACTGCAGAAGCTGGTGACTGAGTTTGATAAAGTGTGTGGAAGAAGAAAGTTAAGAGTAAATGTGAATAAGAGCAAGGTTATTAGGTACAGTAGGGTTGAGGGTCAAGTCAATTGGGAGGTGAGTTTGAATGGAGAAAAACTGGAGGAAGTGAAGTGTTTTAGATATCTGGGAGTGGATCTGGCAGCGGATGGAACCATGGAAGCGGAAGTGGATCACAGGGTGGGGGAGGGGGCGAAAATTCTGGGGGCCTTGAAGAATGTGTGGAAGTCGAGAACATTATCTCGGAAAGCAAAAATGGGTATGTTTGAAGGAATAGTGGTTCCAACAATGTTGTATGGTTGCGAGGCGTGGGCTATGGATAGAGTTGTGCGCAGTTGTGCTGGAAATGAGATGTTTGAGGACAATGTGTGGTGTGAGGTGGTTTGATCGAGTGAGTAACGTAAGGGTAAGAGAGATGTGTGGAAATAAAAAGAGCGTGGTTGAGAGAGCAGAAGAGGGTGTTTTGAAGTGGTTTGGGCACATGGAGAGGATGAGTGAGGAAAGATTGACCAAGAGGATATATGTGTCGGAGGTGGAGGGAACAAGGAGAAGAGGGAGACCAAATTGGAGGTGGAAAGATGGAGTGAAAAAGATTTTGTGTGATCGGGGCCTGAACATGCAGGAGGGTGAAAGGAGGGCAAGGAATAGAGTGAATTGGAGCGATGTGGTATACCGGGGTATACGTGCTGTCAGTGGATTGAATCAAGGCATGTGAAGCGTCTGGGGTAAACCATGGAAAGCTGTGTAGGTATGTATATTTGCATGTGTGGACGTATGTATATACATGTGTATGGGGGGGGGTTGGGCCATTTCTTTCGTCTGTTTCCTTGCGCTACCTCGCAAACGCGGGAGACAGCGACAAAGTATAAAAAAAAAAGATATTTTTAAGTGTTATCATATCAGAGCCATTTGTAGTTCTTACGTAGAGTGTTAAAATGTGACATGGTCTTCATAAGCTGTAGTAGGATAGCATAGTAAGACAGATTTTGGAGAACTTACTCTGAACCAAAGAAACATGTTAGATGAGCTCTTAGATGTGCTTTTTGTCTCTGTCACCAGTGCTGGAAGAGATCTTAAATGTGTTGTGTTGAGCACTGTCACCACTATTACTCCTGACTTTTACTATTATATTGTTTATTGCTTTTCTTTGATTATCATTGCATACATTAAGCTTTTATGTCATTTCTTGAATGCTTGCTGAACATTTTTCTTGTTTATGAAATAAATGCATAGGAATTGATTGTTTTGCAAAATACTTATAAAGCTTTGATATTGACATGTGAAACAAACTTATTTTTTGTACAGGTGAGAAGCCCTATGAATGTCGTTATGAGGGTTGTGAAAGGAAATTTTCCTCTGCCACAAATTATAGGAATCATTGCAGAATTCACACTGGGGAGAAGCCCTATGTATGTTCTGTTGAGGTTGGTATCATAGACTTTTATTACTTTGTATCTTTGGAACTTGTAGGCATAGCACTAAAATGACGTTGTTTGTCTACTTCTTTGTTGGTCTTTCAGTCAGTCCACCAGTCCTTGAGCATTTGTTTTCAGATGTGTGTGCACTAGTATGAAGAAAGTGGTCAGATTTGGTTTTGAAGGTAAAGAGCATTATAAGTAGTTAATAGTACTCTTGCTTTACTGCGTTTAATCTATCGTGCCATAGCCAGAAATATTCAGTGATGACTTTATGTGTCAGCTGATAAATGATTTATTGAATTTTTTTTCTCAGAATTGCGGCAAAAGGTTCACTGAATACTCTTCATTATACAAGCATCACATGGTCCATAACCAACAGAAGAGGTACTATTGCTCTCACTGTGGACGGTTTTATAGACAACTTTCCACACTAGCAGTTCATAAGGTAAGATGGAGCAGTGAGTTGTTATGTGTACTCTCGAAAACAAAAGTAACATGACATTTTGAAAATGACTTGAGAGAGAGCTGAAATATGATGAAGTTTGAAACACTAAGTATAGGATTTTATTTTGGTGGCAGTGCTTTTCTTTATGCAAGCATCACATGGTCCATATCCATTATAAGTCCTGTACCATTTTTCTCTTCTTTGAAGGTTATATAGAAAACTTTCCACCCTAGCTATTCACTAATTGAGATGGAGAAATCGATTTCATTTATATACAGTCATCAGTAAAAGTAGTGTGACAGCTTAAGATTGAATATAGATGACAGAAAGAAGAAGCAGTATTAAGTCTTAAGCATGTGTCATTATTGTGGTGAAAGCACTGGTGTAGGTGAGTCGTTGAAATAATATTTTCATAATTTCTAGAGATGAGAAAGATTGTAATTATAGTATTCTTGAATTCCAAAAGTGGATACACTTTGGAGATCTTCATGTTATTTCTAGGTACTGGGGAAAAAGAATAATATCTATGTTTCTCCTGTGTGATGTAGAAAGTAATTAAGAGAGGCAAGATAGCAGGGGCTGGAAATCCTTCTTTCAAAGTAGGAATATAGGGAGGAGGAGGAGGTAAGTGAGGGTTTTCCATGAAGGTTAAAGTTGGTGTGTTTAGTCATAGCTGTAACCAGGGTAAACGAAAGGGTGACATAGGGGATGTGTTTGTTTGGAGAACTTGGATGGTCTTTCCAAACAAAACAGTTGAAGAGGGAGGGTAAGAGAAGTTTAGGAATACTCAAGAGTTACAGCCTGGTTTTGATGAGGAGACAAGAAAAACAAGAAGTGGAAGCTTCTTTGATGCAGAATTTCGTTCCAGCTTGATATGAGTTAGAATGAGAGGTGGGTGGTAGTTTTTATTTTTGCATTAAGATGTAAGAAGAATGTATTTTTGAAGGAACTGAAGGATTTTGTTGTAGCAGGACTGGTATTAGTGATGGAGGATTCAGTGGAAGAATGTGATTTGGCATTTGACACTATGATTGACGAGCATGGGGTCCCTGGTTTAAACAGTTATAGGGAAGAGCTTTAAGAGGAGTGTGCTGAAAGAGGAATGGTGATTATGAATGTGTGGTTTAAGAAAATTGAGTACCAAAATAGAGTTGGTAAGTGGGTTTGAAGGTCTGTAGGTGTTAATGAGTGATGTGCAGTGGAGAGGCTGCTGAATGCAAATATGCTGAGAAGTGTATTAAGTGGACTTTGTGGTTATTTCTTGTTGTAGACAAGAGTACTAGTGATAGTTTTAAGTGGCCAGTGTACAGAAATACCAGTAGAAATTTAGAAAAAAAATGGCTTAGAGTGAGAGTAAGTGAAACTGTGAGAGTGGAATAGGAGTGGAACATAATTAGGGAAGATAGGGGAGAAAGAATACCTCCCACACATTCCCCGGGTGTTGTAGAAGGTGGCTAAAGGGGATGGGAGTAGGTGATGCTAGACACCCCCCTCCCCTCCTTGTATTTTAACTTTCTAAAAGGGGAAACAGAAGGAGTCATGTGGGGAATGCTCATCCTCCTTGAAGGCTCAGATTGGGATGTCTAAATGTGTGTGGATGTGACCAAGATGAGAAAAAAGGAGTGATAGGTAGTATGTGTGAGGAAAGGAACCTGGATGTTTTGGCTCTTAGTGAAATGAAGCTCAAGGGTAAAGGGGAAGAGTGGTTTGGGAATGTCTTAGGAGTAAAGTCAGGGGTTGGTGAGAGGACAAGAGCAAAGAAAAGTAGCACTACTTGTGAAGCAGGAGTTGTTGGAGCATGCAATAGTGTAAGAAAATAAACTCTAGATTGATATGGGTAAAACTGAAAGTGGATGGAGAGAGATGGGTGATTATTGGTGCCTATGCACTTGGTCATGAGAAGAAACATCATGAGTGGCAGTTGTTTTGGGAACAGCTGAGTGAGTGTGTTAGCAGCTTTGATGCACGAGGCCAGGTTATAGTGATAAGTGATTTGAATGCAAAGGTAAGTAATGTGGCAGTTGAGGGTATAATTGTTGTACATGGGATGTTCAGTGTTGTGAATGGAAATGGTGAAGAGCTTGTAGATTTGTGTGCTGAAAAAGGACTGGTAATTGGGAATACCTGGTTTAAGAAGAGAGATATACATAAGTTTACGTATGTAAATAGGAGAGATGGCCAGAGAGCGTTGTTGGATTATGTGTTAATTGATAGGCGCATGAAAGAGAGAACTTTTTGGATGTTAATGTGCTGAGAGAGGCAACTGGAGGGCTGTCTGATCATTATCCTATGGAGGCAAAGGTGAAGATTTTTAGAGGTTTTCAGAAAAGAAGAGAGAATGTTGGGGTGAAGAGAGTGGTGGGAGTAAGTGAGCTTGGAAAGGAGACGTGTGTGAGGAAGTACCAGGAGGGATTGAGTGCAGAATGGAAAAAGGTGAGAGCAAATGATGTAAGGGGAGTGGGGAAGGAATGAATGTGGGTCTTGCCTGTGACCAACCTATCTTCTGCCAAATGTTTTGCATGACCAGACCATTCTTAAAGACTATAATCCATGCATTTTTTTGGTGTTGTTTTCATGCCACATAATCTTCTAGGAAGGGTAGATAAAATGGAGCATTAATAAATGCTTCATTTTATCTACCCTTCCTAGTATGCTTTACAGTATATCCATTTCTGGTTCTCTTATTGTTTACTTAAATTGACATACAAACAATTGGGTTTGCATCAGTGTTGGGACAAGTATTCCCTTGTGTAAGTTTCTTGCACACCACGTGCCTTGAAATTTTCCTCTTCACAAGAACTTTTTTGTGCTCATCCAGTATTTCTCACATTTATGAGTATTCTTTCAATTTTTTATTGAGCTTTTTTTCATACATGCATAATATATTTCTCTAACAGCGTACTGTTCATAACATCATTGAGAATGTTGACGGGCCTATTTTGTGGATGGGCCCAGAATTAGACATGGACCTTTTAACAGAGGATCAAGATGGAGGTGATGTAAATTCTCAGGAGGGGACCACAGTTGTTCCAGCCCCAAGTACATCAAGTACAAGAACGGTGCATATTTCTCCTGGAATGGTTGTCAAAAAGGAAGAGCCGGTTAGAGCCATAGCATTTCTTGTGCACAAGCTGGATATATGAAAAGGTTTCATATTGCAAAGTGTTTTTTATTCATTTCTAGTTAAAATCACCTTTATTTTGTCTTAGATTAAGTGAGTGCAGAAAATTTTGTATGCTTGTTGATTATAAAGTTTACAGAGTGTTGCCTTGTGCACAGATTATTCCGGGAACTATACTGAATACCCAGCTAACCATAGAAGAGGAGTGTATTCAGATGCCAAGTGTAGAAGTAAGCAACCTTATAACAGGAGACCCACCAATTGACAACCTAATACAGGATGAACGAGGGTCAACCTTAACTAACATAGAGCTAGAAAGTAGTGGAAGTGGATCTATCTTTGTATTCACTGACCCATCACAGCTTGCAGCACTTCAGGTGAGTGTGCATTAGATCTTCTAGAAAGTGGAAGAAGACTTTTTAGGATGTCTGTGTATGTTTTTTCCTTCTTGCAATGCATTGTGGAAAGTAATTGTTTATTTCAAGCAGGATTCAAGTAGAATAGATCCAAGCTCATTGTATTCACAGTTAGTTTGGGATGTAGAAAGCCTTCAGTCAGAGATTTGACATGAGCATTGTTGTCAGAAACTGTCAGCCCTGTAGCTTCTTCATTTTACATTTACTCACGATAACCTTCAGTTGCCTACACTTACATGCATCATAAAACATACGTTCTGCAACGTTCTGCAGCCCCTCCTCACTCTCATCGAACATCACAGTGTCATCCTCAAACAGGTTGTCACTAGCCTCCATACCTCAGCACTACACTCCATCTCTCCACTCCTTATCCTTATTTTTGCTTTCTATCTATCTATATCTCTTATGTCTATTCCAGTTGGAACTCCTCCAGAGGGTTGGCCATGGCATCAGTCTCCATAACTAAAGAACTCCAGTGCTGCTTCTTAACCTTTAGTGCCTCACCCTTAACAGGCCGCTAGCATAGGGCAAGTCTAGTGCAGTGTTTGCAGAGGCTTCTAATGTTCCTAATGACTACTACTGTCTAATGCACCTACCTACTTTTACTTAATAATCCTGCTTAGATGTTCCTACCTACTGCCCCTACCATTTAGCCAAAAAGCAGGGCTAGTGCATAGTGCTTACCACAGGAAAATCTAGTTATACAGAATGAGCTGCTTAAGTCAGGTGTTGTCAGATGTTACATATGACAAGGAGAAATTGCATGTTTTGGACAGAATGCCTGCACTCCACATGTTAGTGAGGCAGTCTCTCATCACTCCTTCCATATACATATATGTTAAAAAGCCATGGTGACAATACACAGCCCTGTTTCACACCCACATATATACCAAAACCTTTGCTCAGTTCTCCATCCTCTCTTACATATGTATTTGCTCCTTTATAGTATGCTTTCTCACCATCTAAGAATTTTCTCCCCTACCTTGTATATCTTAAACTCATCCCTTAAATCATTCCACTCAGCTCCTTTGTGCATTTTCTCAATATCTATAAAAGCTACGTAAGCTTTTTACCTTGTGCTAGATACTTCTCTACAGTCATTCTCACCACAGAAATATGATCCACCCTTCCACCCCCTTTCCTGAAACCCACTTGCTGCTTTATTATTCTGCATTTAGTCACCTCCATCACTCTTGTATACACGTTTCTTGGCCTACTTAACAGATTCATCTGTCTATATGTTTATCTGTATCTCTGATGCTTGTTCTCTCTGGGAACTCTCATCAAGGGGGTGGTCGTGGCAAAAGAGTCTCCAGTTATCCCTCTCCCTACATGCTTCCCTCATATACACCATACCACACATTCTTCTTCCATTTCTCTCCCTCCTGTAGTCCACTCTCTTTCCCCATGTCACAGGTGGTCGTCCTCTTACACCAACCCCTTTATTTGTCCTATCATACACTGTCCCAGTAAACTCACCTTCTTGCATTCTTTCCGCTTGCCCAAGCTACCTTGAAGTATTTCATTCACCTACTTTACCACATCTCAATTCATTCCTTTCCATTCTCTGCTGTACCACATCTCTCATACACCCCCTCATTACTTTCTTCATTCCATTTAGTCATACCACATGCTTCTTTCAAATGACTCATTTCCTCAGCCTGGATTCTTGACTTCTGTGACTTATCTTATTTCCTTGTTTTGGCTTTTGGTCGGGGCTAGGAGGGCTATGCTGTCCTTTAATCCTTACTTCACTACCATACTCACAATGCAACCTTTCAGTAAGGGACCCAGTGACTCTTCTACCCTGTACTGCTCTCTTCTTTATCTCTTCTTCCTTATCACCATTCTTACCTGGGATATATCCCAGACACTTGAATTATCTCATCTCTTCAGCCTTTCTCCCCCACATATATATAAACACTGGTAAGTTTCAGAGAATATGGAGGAAAGTTGTGCATTGCAAGCATGGGGTGTGTAGGCATTGCACATCAGATTTTTGTGTTCTTGTTTTTCCCAACAAGCTTTAAAATATGGTCTTTCATTTTTTCTGCAGCAGTTGGCAGTGGCAGGAAGAGCTGCTGGAGGAAGTGGAGACCAGAGTGTTGGGGATACTGTAGAAGTTATCAGGTTAGATGATTTTACATCAGTAGCCGAGTCCACTATCACTGAAGATTTGACTGACAGTGTGAGTATAAAACAAAGTAATTGTGAAAGTAAAGGAAAGATAATTGTAATAAAAGAAGTAGATCCTAAAGACAGGAAATTTTCTACCACTGAAAATTAGGGAAAGAAATGCTTTGGTTATCAGAAGTGATATGCTTGGTGCCTAAGAAGAATCTTGATATGACAACACATTTTAAAAGTTTATCGCATATATGTTTCATGTGTATTTTGCTTTTCCTAAAATACCTTAGAAATCTTTGCAGCCATGAAAACCACTATATCAGATCTTAGTAATAGACATGAAAATTTTCTTGCTTCACTTGCCCTTGCCTTCATGAAAATTCTGAGAGACTGATCCTATCACCCCTCCACGTCAGGATCAGAATGATGACAAGTGGATGACGGAATGAGAAATTAAGTATAGGCCTCAGTGATCATCATAGTTTTACTATGAGAATATTAAGGACAAAGCTTAACGGAGCTAAGATTATTTCTGTACATAACAATATTTGATATTGGATGAAAAATGATAACATCGTTAGAAAGGGAGAAAAATTATGAACTACATTTGTGCTCTCTTTTATTGAAGAGGGCAATTGTTGAAAAACTCTGCTCCACATATTGTCTCACAAGCTGATTAAAAACTAGGGCACATGTATGTCTGTGAACATGAAAATTATGAGCAACAGTAAGATAAAGCTAGCTTATATTGACTGTGGGGAGCCTTGGTCAGAGAAATAAGCTGTGACAAGAAATAGGTTGCTTGGAGTGTGAGTTTTAATGGAGAGAAACTGGAGAAAGTGGGATGTTTTAGATACGTGGGAATGGATGCTACAGTGGATTGAACTGTAGGAGCTGAAATAAGCCACAGGGTGGGTGAGGGTGCTAAGCTTAATCCTGTGTGCATTGATGGAGGATGAAGATAGGTTTATTTAAAGTTGGAGTAGTCCTAACAATTTTGTATAGATGTGTGGTATGAGTTTTGTATAGGAGAGTGTGTATGAGAGAGCTGAAGGAGATTTGCTGAAATGGTGTGGACATCTAGAGGGATGGGTGAGGAGAGGCTGACTAAGAGGATACACACGTTGGAAGTGAAGGGAATGAGAAGGGGGAAACCAAAGAGGAGATGGAATGAAAAATGGTTTGGGTGATCAGGACCTGAAAATATGCAGGAGGGTGTGTGGCATGCTTGGGATAGAGCAAACAGAATGTGTTATACAAAGGAAACATGATGTTGGTGGACTGAATCAGGGTATGTGAAGTGGTCAGAGAAACTACAGAAAGGACTTTGGGGTATGGCTTTGTAAAGAGGGGCTCTGGTTGTGGTGCATTATACACAACAGATAGAGAGGATGTGAGCAAATGAAGTCATTCTTCATCTGTACTTGGCTCTACCTCACTAATGTGGGAAACAGCAAACAAGGTATGAAAATGAATAATAGGATGGAAAAATAGATTAACTTTCTGCAAAGTAAAGTAGTTGATCACATATCATTCCTGATACATGTGGTTAGACAAACATTCTTAGTAAACTTGGGAAAGTGATGATGCTTGGAAAAATAATGGAAAAAATTGGCTTCGACTTAGAAAAAAGGATCTTCACTGTGTTAGCCAATAGCTTGTCTCATATGAGACCTATCGCAATAGGATGAAAGTTACTTGTATTCTCAGATTTGATTTGATTTTTTTTTTTTTTTTGTTAATCAGGGTCTCTTCAGGTAATAGCATTGGCATACTGTTTCTAGAATGGAGTTAGCTGGAAGCCCATTTATACAGCCCATTTAAACGTTACATACTTAGTCCTCCTGTTCAATGGCCATGAGAACTTTTGACATCACTTGGCATATGTCATATTTCATTGTCATCTGATCTTTAACTTTTCACATTTCAGTCACTCTAGAACTGTTGGGTTGATTTAAGCCAAACTTGGGAGGACTTGTCTGTGTGGCCATGACCCTGATCACAGTTCATATGGCCTGTTACTAATAGAGTCAGGCTTGTGAGCCTTGAGTTGTCATCTCTTGTTGGTTGTGGTAGCCTTGTTTCATATTTTTAGTGTCTTGGTTAGTGCTTCTCATCTTTTCATATTTTATATACAAAATATTGATTCATCAACTACCTTGCTAAGTCTAATAGGTTTTACAGTGCTATTTTGGGATGAGTAGGAAGGGCATAGATTGTCGTCTTTGTGGAAGTCCCACATACTTAGTTAGCATGCTTTAATTTTTTAATTTTGGTTTAGTATTCTGATAATTCAATATTTGCTGTTTATGATATTCTTAACTGCCATGCTGTGATTTTTTAACAGAAAACACAAGTGCAAGGCATCTTGTCTGTATGTATCTTTAGGGTTGATGAATAATATTATAACTTCAAAGCCTTCAGAATTCTTTTTGAAGGCCACCCTCATAAGAGAACTAAATGAGCTTAAACAGTCATTTGAGAGATTTCTTTGACCTTTAGCAAGCAAGAGTGTGGATTTTAAAATTAACCTTATATTTAAAAACCTAATTTCTAGAGAGTTTGATTATTTGCTGTTGGCTGCTGGAGATATTTTTCTTTTTTCAAACAATGGATGAGATAGACAACTTTGTTAGCCTTGTTTGAAAATGTTAAGATATTGCAATAAACTAGGATTGTCTTTTCAATTGAACCTTTGTTGTCTTTATGCCCAGTGTGTAAGTGATGGTTTATATAGAGGTTCGAGCTCATTCACTGGATGTTGTACTTTTGTTTAGGTACCATAGGTACTTGCTAATTCTTGTGACCTTCCATGTCTTGGACAGGAAGTGTACAACACATGTTATTTTAAAGAAAAAAATGCTGTTGCCTGCTGCCAGCATTACTGAGAATAATGAAAGTTTACTGGATAGATGGAATGATTCATAGAGTACATGCAGTTTAACCCATCAGATGCATGGCTTGACTTTCATCGTTGTCATTAGAAGAAACTTATCACTTTGCTAGAGCACACCTGAGTTTTGCCAAGTAAAAAGCTGAATTAACATTACTTATGCTGTTTTCTGGAAATATCTGTCTGATATGTTTATGCTTTTCTCTTATTTTTAATTTCTCTTATTCTCATATTTATTTATCTTATTCTCTTATTTATTTTCTTATTTTTATACAATATTCTATTGATCATTATTTTTTTCATTCTTATAGGAAAAGTAATATTTTACACCGTCTGATTATTTGTTTTTGGAATTTTAGTCTTGTGTGGAAAGTTCGTGTTAAAAAGTCAAATCGAAATTTCCATTTCTAATGGAGTTATTATATCTCTGGGAACTGCTTGTGGCATCCACTGATGCAACCAAAGGGTTAAGTGAACACTTTTTACATTATTTAAAACCTTGTGTTAGCCAGTTAGAAAATTTCGATAATGATTGTAATGTAGGGTTATTTCACAAATTCTGAAAAAATTATTGAAACATGCGACATATATAAAACACATCTAAGGTTTAGTGCACTGGAAGATTATTTTGTTTTATGTAGCAGTGAGACGTATACCATTAACTATTGCTGGCATCAGCTCGCTGCCGACTGATATGTTAACTGTTGTTGCATCAGCCATGTGCAGCTTGTCATCATGTCCTTAACATAGTTCTTGTGCAGTTGCCATATATGACTTAGCTGACTCTTGGCATAATTTTTTCCTTTTGTTGAATTGTTACGTCACTTTCCAGTGTACCAAGATAACACAAAATTTCCTTACAAGAATGTGCTGCAGACCATTGTATTGTTTCTTTGTTTCTCTTTGGGTATATCAAAGAAACCAGTCTTTGGACAATCCTTATCTAATTTTTCATAGAATTTGGATGTCGAAATGCCAATTATTTTGTTTTTAATCTTTTTTTTTCCATTTCATGTGCTGGAAATTTCTTAGCTTACCAGGAGGTCCTTTTTCCTATAATTCTGTTGTTTCTTTTGGAAGGTGTTTCAGACCAGCAGCTCAGTTGCTTCATTTTTATCCTGGTATAACACTTTTTTTCACCTAGTCATAGGATAAGGCCTGTGAGTTGAAAATTTCCTTGCTTTTAAACAAGAACATTTTCCCTTAATTCTGTTGTACTTATTCATGTTTGTGGTCAGTAACTTATTTTTATGATTGGCCTCCTAATATTTGAAAGATATGCTCTCAGCCAGAGGATTATTTTATTACCTACACTTCACAATCGGATTGATATGTCACTCAGTATTGAGCATGCATCCTGAGTTCTCTCTCAGGCTTAGAAAAATTTTATTACCTACACTTCACAATCAGATTGATGTCACTCAGTATTAAGCATGCATCCTGAGTTCTCTATCAGGCTTAGAATTCTAAATGGCCTTTGTCAGAGTGGGATTTAGCAGGACTTAGGGCAAGCTAAGGACACAGTTGGCACTTATTTCATATCACCAGAACAGGTGCTTTTTGTTGTTTGCTTGGTGAAGTCAGATGCAGCCATTTTTTTTTTTTTTGGGTGCTTTAACAACATGAAAGCGTTTCATTATGTCCTTCCACTACACAGTGAATGTACTGCACTATGTAATCACCCCTTATCTGTCTGTCTGTCCTGAAATTATTGTTTGCATGATAAGGACAATACTTTTATGTACGCACCCGTGAATGACTTATTAGATGGGGGCTTGTAGTTGCTTGAAACTGAGGAGGAATGGAAAGATGGAGTGAGAGATGTTATGAATGCTTTGGGCCTGAACATACAAGATGTGCAAGGGTTAGAGAGAGTCGGAGTGATGTGGTTTACAGGGGATGACATGCTGTTGATGGGCTGAATTAGGACAGATGAAGTGGTTGGGAGAAACCATGGAAAGTTCTGTGAGGCCTGGTTGTGGATAGTGACTCTTGTTTATGTGCATTATACATGACAGCTAGAGAGTGGATGTTAGTGAATGAGGCCATTTTGTTGTTCTTCTTGGCACTGCCTTCCTGTTATGGGAAATGGTGAACAAGTATGAAAAAACAAATCTTCAACTCGCCCTTACTGACTTGTATTTCTTAGCAAAAGCGATTGCAGATACGCCAACTTTGTCTGAGGCCACTTGCACAGAACTAGGGCCCCTAGTCGTCTTGCACATAGGACAGATTCCAAACTGCTCGAGGTATACTTTCCGTTCTGTTATGTAATGTTTTAATTTCCTGAATTTCAATTACTGTTGTGTAAGTAAAAAATCAAAGACTGCATCCAAGATGTTTGCATCTCATTACTTCCAAATGTGTGAGTTTTATGCTTTGTTTTGTATATTTTTCATTGCTTTCAGTTTTTTATAAATTGCTTGTATGCAGTATGCTGACCTCACATCTGTATTGCATATTTTCTAGAAGTTGTGAGATGAATTGTTTATCTTTTTTTATCTTTGTGAAAATTGCTTGAAATGTTCAAATGGAGAATTTTCATGTGACTTTGGAACACTTGATATTCAGGTTCATGATAACTAATGTTTGAAAGTCTTCTTTTCTTTTCCATTTTGGTTTTCGTTTAATTTCTAAATTGACTCAGAATATCTAGTAGACACTGAAAAACTTATGTCTAGTAAATCTGTACAGTACTTTAGGCAGAGTGCTGCATTCAGAATCTTTAATTAAAATCTGTTTTGCATTTTTATGTTCTAGCTAGATCTAGGAAGAAAACCCATGATAGTTTTTCAAATATCTGCCAAAGCTTTATGAGTGTCGCTTTATTGATGGCAGAATTGGCTCATGTTAATGTGTTCCTTATTAACAGGTTTTGAGGTTATTACCTTAGCTGATGCAAGCAATGAATTCTGGAAATAAAGAAGCAAGAGATGATTGTACGATTGATAGGTTTGAGTGTGTGTGCCAGATCATTAGAATTGACTCCAGTGTTGTTGTGACTAAAAAGTTTTGGTAGTACAGTAAGTGGAAGAAGGCAAATAGAAAAAACCTTCACATCATTATGCTTCTTCAAAGATAATGCTTCAGAGGACTTTGAGATAATTAGTCCACACTATTTAACAAAAAATAAATGGTATTGGTTCAGCTTTTTATTATCATATAATAGCTTGCTGATTGTACAGATGGTAATTTTTCTAACGAAAATCAAATGAGACAGCTCCCCCCTGCCAAAAAGAAAAAAAACAACAAAAATTGTTTCATGTACTATATAGCATTGGCTATAGAAATGTGTTTACAGCTCAAACTAGTTTATAATGTATCATATAGTGATATAAGCTAATTAATATCAGTATATTTTATATATATCTATTCTCTTGCCTTTAATTATGGTCCCAATTACATGGAATAGATCATGTGTGTACATTCACGTTTTGGGGGGAAAATTATTGTGATAAATTGGAATCCCAAGCCCCACAGTCTGGCATAGGGGAGGAATTGCCTTGTTCCTTGAGGGTACCAGAATATTAAAGTACAGAAATAAGTCATGGTATGTTTCCTACATTCATTTCCATTGTTATATTGGCATAATGTTGCCCAGCCTTTGACAGAACATAATGCCTTTGATGATTATTATTTATTGATTGTCATGCAGCTGATACTGTAATGGTATTTTTAAGTAATTAATGATATTCTTGCAATAACATTTACCGTGACTGATTTAAGATGCAATAAGGAATGCAGGGTACAAAATATTTATGAATTTTATCAGTAACATGAGCAGTGAAAGTAAAACTGTACATTGTTCTGGTATGGTGCTCCTTACTTCACATCATACTAAAGTTAAAGTGTTAAGAGAAACCTTAGTTACAGCCATCACTGAATTTCGTAAGATTGTCATTCCATATTGGAAATTGATGTTTGATTACCGATAGGTTGAATGAAATATGAAGTTATGTTGAGATAACTTGATGACACAGATGACTTTCAATACTTGTAGGGGAGTTGTTTTACCATGTTATACTTTAATCAAGCCCTAATCATCCAGTCCATTATGTAAAAGTTATGAACAGATTGTGGCTGCTTGATTTTTTTCTTTTTATAACATTAATTTAATTACATTTGTCTGTTTATGATATTTAGTAGCGACAAATCTGATTGTTAATTGGTTTGATTAAGGGTGTACATGTGGAACACTACACAGCATGGCAAGTCTAGTTTTGCAGTGTAATTAAGGACATGTATATTTCTTAGTAAATTTGTATTGGATTGTTGTTGAGAGTTTAATAAACTTTAAGTAAATATAACTTTTTGAATATCCTCCTGGAATTACTGAATATTTTTAGATCATGATAGAGCTAGGCCATTTTCAGTGTGTTATTAAGTGCTAGTTATGGGAAAGGATTAAAAAAACAACTACTGTCCATCATTACGGCATAGGACAAAATTGAAATGTGAAATACTTCTGATTTGGTTGCTCTTGCAGAATATGAATGGATGATTTTTTTTTTTTGTCTTAGGTTCCAGTCATGGACTGAATCAAATCCTCTTTGAGGCCAGGCCATGAATGAGATGTAAAAAGAACTAAAAAGATGGAAAAGTAGAGAGATGAGGAAAACTGATGTTAGCATTAGTTCGAATGGAGAGAACCTTGAGGAAGTGGAATGTTTTAGGTACCTGAGAGTGGAAATGACAGTGACTAACCATGGAAACTGAAGTTAGCTATTGGGTGTGTAAGGGTATTAAGGCACTAAGGGCACCTAAGAGTGTTTGGAAAGAGAGGTGGTTGTCAGAGAGAAAAGATGGGTATATTCTGTCGCATGGGTCCTAGATAAGAACGTACAAGGGTGGATGTGTTGGAAATGAAATGTTTGTGGAGGATTGATTGAACAAGAGAGAGATGTAGTTAGAGTGTGTATGAAAAAGCTGAAATGGTTTGGACATATGAAGAGGATGGATCAGGGGTTTTGATAATCTTGATATACCAAGCTACTTAGGACAGATTCATTTGATTTCACATGAAGTGTTGGTCACAAACTCTTGGGCAAATGTTTTACCTCGAATAAGGTGAGTTACCAGTTAAAGCAGTTGAAACCAGTATCATAGATATGTTTAGTAGACTTGATGAATATTTAGCTTTAGATCCATGACTAACGTTATTTGCACCCCTTAGTTACATGAAAAGTACACAATTTTATGTCAGCAAATCACACCTCTGCTAGAGGTCGCTTTCCCATGAGATACGCTTTGCTGCTTCACGCCACCAGTTGCTGTGCTTCCTTCGCGCCGTCCAGACGGTTTTCTGCAGCTGTGAGCTTGGCAGCCTTCTTCCCGTGATCCCTCTGGAGCGGAAAGGCTTTGCTACAGCCTGTGACCCAGTTTGGGGCTGGCTGCAACACCACCTGTGATCCATTTAGGAGCGGGGAGGGAAGTGCGTTGTTGATGCATTTGTGGAGTTGACGCCTCTCACACTGACCTGCACTGCCGCCGCCATGTCGGATGTCCCGGGCAGTTCCACCAGCATACGGAGATCGAGTAAGGAGGGCGATTCTGAACATGCCAGGCATGTGAGGAAAGGCTCCTCGCATAGTACTAGCTCCAGGAGCAGCCCTTCTCAGCGGGAGGCTCTTCAGGGCGGTAAAAATAGGCCCCATGGTCACGTCACTGGTGATGGCGGTGACTCTGCTTCCCAGCACACACGTTCCTTGCCTTCTACCTCAAGGGATGAGGCATCTGCGCCGCCCTGGAACATGGTGATGGACGCTTTGGCTGCTTTACGTGGTGATGTGGAGAAATTGAAGGAGGGAAGGAACTTAGGCCCCAGTCGGGGGGCTGATGATGCCGCGGTGGCCGCCGATGTAAACATTGGCCTTTCTAGCCAGGTGGTGCCTCCCTCGTGCTCGCCCACAGGTTTTTTGGGCTTTACTCCAGCTGACCATTACCTTTCCAGTGATGAGAATGACGGGCGGCCTGACAGTGTTCTCCTGCAGTGCGCCAGGGCTTACGGTCCTGTGGATGAGGTGTCTGATGGCATTGACCAGCATGTTGCCGATATGGTTAACCATGTCTTTGCTCGCGGCTTGCGAGAGGAGGAGTATAAGGAGATTTTGGAGGATGCTGCAGCCAAGAGGCCAGATAACTGTCCTGCCTTAGCGCCCGTGGATTGCAACTTGCAAGTTTTAGATGCACTGAAGACTGATGCCAAGAAGGCAGACTTCCGTCTGAAGGATGTTGGGAAAGACATTATTCCGGCTGCCACAATTTTGACTAAATCACTCACAGTGCTTGACAAGATCGCCCAGACTAGCCAACCAGATGTTGCCCAGGAAGTGGGCATGCTTAATGGTGGCCTGGCACTCCTGGGTCATGCTAATCACAAGAATAATCTGGCTCGCCGGTTCATCATCCAGTGTGAAATTAACCACAAGTATGCTCATCTCTGTTCAGACAAGGTGCCCATGACTCGTCTTCTGTTTGGGGATGATGTCTCACTCTCAGCCAAGCACATTGAGGAGTCTGAAAAGTTAAGGAGTAAGATTGCTCCAAGGAAACCGCTCTCTGCCTCGAAGTTTGGTCCTGGCAAGTTTAGGGGCTCTTCTGGGAGACTGCCATACATGGCTTTTATGGCCAGTTTCATCCTTGTGGCCAACGCACGCATGGTCCCTGGAGTGAGCACCGGCAATCCTTCTCACGGCAGGGTCCTGAAACAAAAAACTCCCGAGGCCGGGGTCACAATCCCCGGCAGTAACTGAGGTGAGTCATCCTTTTCAAGCTGGCAGACTTCACTATTTTGTACATGATTGGCATGCTATTACCAGTGATCCAAATATTTTAGATATTGTTCAGCATTGCCATTTAGATATTGATGTTGCTAACATTGGCCCTTTATTTGCTGAAGAGGTTGAGTATGTGTTTAATGTCGAGGAAAAGGAAATTGTTTGCCAGGAAATTGTACAGCTTTTGAGTCTGGGGGTTATCAAGGAGGACCCAGAGACAGGAGGGGCAGATTCTCTCCTCTATTTTCTTAAGATGGAAGAAGGATGGTGGGATTAGGATGATCCTTAACCTGGAAAAATTTGATAAATTTTTAGAGTACAAACACTTCAAGATGGAAAATTTTGAGTAGGCGATTCGTCTTGTTAACAGCGGTGTCTTCATGGCCTCTGTCGATTTGCGGCACGCCTATTATTCTGTTAAGATAGCTGAGGAGCAACAACGCTTTCTGTGTTTCAAGTGGTAAGGAAAAATTTATCAATTCACATGTCTCCCTAATGGGGTTGCGGATGGTCCCCGTCTGTTCACGAAATTAATGAAACCTGTTTTTGCTGTACTTAGAGAGAAGGGACATATCACGAGTTTCATTGATGATACTCTTATTTGTCACTGCACTTTTGATGGATGTTGTGAGAGTGTGCGTGCCACTGTTGACTTGCTCAAGAAGTTAGGTTTCTGTATTAACGAAAGCAAATCTGTCTTGGTCCTTACTAAGCGCTTGGAGTATTTGGGGAACATTATAGATTCTGAGACTATGACAGTAACATTACCTGATCGTAGGATACACAAGATACTACAATGCTGTGAGGAATTGTTACATAGTGACAGAGCCAAAATTCGGAATGTGGCCAGAGTTGTTGGGCTATTAGTTGCAGCCGTTCCAGCAGCAGAGATGGGGAAACTGCATTACAGGCGGTTAGAATGTGCTAAGATTGCTGCGTTAAGAGTCGCAAAAGGTAACTTTGACAAGTGGATGGTGGTCACTCATGAGATGAGATTGGACTTGCTTTGGTGGGTATCTCACATTGCATTGCAAAACAGACAAGATTTTTCGGAAGGGCACAGAATTGGATCTGTATACTGATGCATCAAATTTAGGTTGGGGTAGCCACCTCAATCAGCAAAAAGTTAATGGGAGATGGTCATTATCAGAATCTGCCTTGCACATTAATGCAAAGGAACTCAAAGCCATCTCCCTGGTAGTGCACTCATTTGCATCTCTTCTCAAAGGACGACATGTTCGGGTGTTTTGTGATAACACGACAGCAGTGACCTATGTCAATGAAATGGGCGGCACACGGTCCTCACTGTGTAATGACATTTGCCGTGACTTTTGGGAGTGGTGTGCGGTGAATGATATCTGGCTTACCTGCTCTCATGTACTGGGTAAAGTCAATCTCATGGCAGATGCTGCATCTCAGACATTCAATGACAGGCATGAGTGGAAATTGAATGAAGAACTCTTTAGGGGTTTTTGGGGTTCCGAGCATTGATCTCTTTGCTTCTAGACTGAATGCTCAAGTGATTCGTTTCTGCTCCTGGAAACCTGACCCAGATGCAGAACATTTTGATGCCTTTTCTATCTGCTGGTATCAGTTTGAACTACTCTACCTTTTCCCACCCTTTGCTCTTATCGCCAGGTGCCTACAGAAAATTCGAGCAGAGTCAGCAAAGGGGTGGATGGTATTGCCTCTCTGGCCGTCCCAGCCCTGGATGGGGACTCTACTCACTTTGCTGGTCAAGGAACCACGGCTGATTCGGAGGGGAGCACACGTCTTGCGTCACCCATCGACGGAGGAGGAACACCCCATTCTCCGACACACCCAACTGATGGCTTGCCTCTTATCCGGCAATGTCTGCGAGACGGGCATTTCTCAGGCAGGTACAGACATCATTCTTGCCTCCTGGAGACCTGCGACTGCGAGGCAGTACCAGCCACATATTAACGGGTGGTTACAGTTTTGTGGTAGCCGGATCATCGATCCCTTTGCTCCCACTGTGTAACTAATATCGTAAATATTCTGTCTGTCACTTTCCACAGAGGTGTTAGTTATACTTCAATCAGCACTGCCAGGGGTGCACTCTCCTCCCTGGGGATTACTGTGGATGGTTGCAGTGCAGGCAGCCATCCTCGTCACCAGGTTCTTAAAGGGAGTTTTTAACTTGCAGCTGTCTGTCCCTAGGTATACAAGAACTTGGGATGTTCAGCAGGTGCTACAGCATCTGCGTGCCATGGATCCTTTGTCCTCCCTCTCTTTAAAGGATTTAACACTGAAGCTTGTGATGTTGATGGTACTTACGCAGGCTGCCAGAATACAAACTTTGCATTGTTTGTTGCTGAAGAATATTAGTTTTGGGGAGGATTCTGTTTGTGTTTGGTTAGGGGAAACTATTAAACTGTGCAAGCCAAAGTTCAATGTGCGGTTTGTGGCCTTTAAAGCATTTTCTACTGACATTAGATTGTGTGTGTGAAACTCTGAAAATGTATATTGCTAGGACAGAGGAGTTCAGAAATTCTGCACATCAGGAGAATGGGAAGTTACTCCTAAGTTTTATCAAGCCCCACAAGCATGTAACGAGGGACACTGTTGCAAGGTGGATTCGAACAGTGCTTTCTCTGTCAGGCATAGACTCCAGCCAGTATTCAGCAGGCAGTGTTCGGCCTGCAGCTGCATCGAAAGCCAAAGCCATGGCTCTACCGATTGGACACATCATGGCAAGGGCTGGGTGGTCCAGGGCTGCCACTTTTGCCAAGTTTTATGACAAGGAGATTGTCCTGAGTCACGATCCTTTCCAAGATGTTGTCCTTCAATAGTCTGTTCATTTTGTTTCCATAGATGTTGTCTCTTGTCACCTGGTCCATGGCTATGTAAATTTCTTACTGTATTGCAGTTGGTTACTGCTTGTATCATTTCTCCTCTCTGCATGTCTACAGTACGACACCCACATGGCTTCAAAACCTCATGGGAAAGTGACCTCTAGCAGAGGTGTGATTTGCTGACGTAAAATTAATGAAGTACATGAGACTTACCGTAGGTCAGTTGAAATGTGCTTCGAATTTTATGAAGCAAATCACCTCTGCTAGAAGGGAGCTTTCACATGCCCACCTCTCCCACCCTACGCTCTGTAGCGTCTTGTGGCTTACATATTTCTAGCAGTGCAAAATGTTCAGTTACTCTTTAAAGTCTGGTGGTGTGAAGCGGCAAAGCGTATCTCATGTGAAAGCTCCCTTCAAGCAGAGGTGATTTGCTTCATAAAATTCGTAGCACATTTCAACTGACCTACGGTAAGTCTCATGTACTTCATCAATTTTCTTGGAAATGTACATGACTGATCTTAGTTTCAGACTTCCACTTCTGTCACAAGCAGCCTTGAAAGGACCCAGTGGTCTTTTGTTGTTTGAGTGCCTCTGTATTCCTTTGTTAGTTAGGGTGTGACTTTGAATGGAGAAAACTTGGGGGAAGTGGGGTGTTTTAGATGCTCGGGAGTAAACATGGCAGTGATTTTAACCAGCATTGAGTCTATGTAGAATCCTTTGTACATCATGTTTCCTTGGAAGTATGACGAGCATTTACACGGCGAATTTACTAATTAGGGAGCGCCACACCACAGGAACCAGGTTCATCAGCACTGATTACAGTGTGAGCATGCACACAAGGCAAACTGACTAATCAGGGAGCACCACACCACAGCATCCAGTAACTTGGTTCATCAGCACTGAGTACAGTGTAACCCCATGTGAGACACTGTCATATTCTCCTTAGGAAGACAACTGTCAACACAGTAAAAATTAAATCCTGATTGGCAGCTCATGCTTCATGGATATCTTTATAGGCTTACTTCTGATTTGTTTTTAGAAAGTGATAATACAAGAGGGGAAAGATTCCAGCCCCTTCTTCCCACCTATTAATTGTCCCTTATGACACAAAGGAGACACATGGGTAAAGTTCTTAATAATCCATCACTAGGGATAAAGTTTTTTATTTGCTGTTTTCCTTTTTAAACCAGAAGCAAATGAAACAATGGCCTCATATCCACACCTCTCTAGCTTTCATACTTAATGCACTTAAATCAGAGCTCACTATGCCTCACAGACCAATTCTGTGGTTTGCCATGACCACAACATATACTCTAGTTCAGCCAGTTGACAAACCATATATACCATTTTGCTTAAATATGTCCATCCTTGCATGCTTTCACCCAGCTGAATGTTCTGGCCCCAGCACCTCAAGCATCTTTCACTCCAGCCTTCCATCATGAAAATATCAGTACAGTTAACTGGTAGACAGCCACCCACTAGGGACCTATATTACTGGTACTACCAGCTTAAGTCTCTGGAGGGTTAGTAACTGCTGCTTAATAAGTCAGCACGTAAGTGGTTGCCAAATTGCACTCCTCTGACCCAGGTAGATATCTTTCCTTTCTGTCGTACCCACACTTGGACTATTGACATTCTGTATACAATCATACAATCTCTTCGTGACAACACTTAATTCACAAATTCTTTGCAACTCAACAACTCAAGATTTTCCTGCAGTGAGTGCTTATGCATCAGACTTGCCTTTTGGTAAAATGGTAGGAGCAACATAGAGAAATAGAAGGTAAAACATTAGGCAGGAGCATAAAGGTAGGTTTAGTAGTTTGGAATATTAGGTTGAAGTAATCGGTTGGTAGGAACCTCTGGAAACACTGCACTCGAGTTTCCCTCTGCCAGTGGCCTGAAAAAGGTGAGGCACTAAAGGTTAAGAAGTGACATTAAAGTTCACAGTTATGGAGAGCTTTTTGCCCTGGCCATTCCCTTAAGGGAAGGGAGTTACCCGAGGAAATGGGTTTTAGAGATACAGATAGTTCTAAAATTTATCAAATATTCCTTCCTTCAAGTGAAAACTGGATGTTTCTTTTCCTAAAGGTGGGAAAATGCAAATAACCAATGATAAATAACTGGTTTAATCTATTAAACTTGATCATTATTCATAAAGATATAAAATCAATCTTTGAAGTGAGGGGAAATACATGTTTATTTTTGTATGTAAAACATTATACTAGAAAAATGAAATTTTTAATGCCATGGATGTAACTATATAATCTGTATGAGTCATTTCTCAGGTACTCCTTGCAGTACTTTAGTTTATGCTATTTGCCACCAGTCAAAAGAAAAACAACAGGCTACTGCAATACTTGTAAGGAGTACCAGAAGGCCAAGTTTTGCACAGGATACAGTAAGGAAGAACTAACTCCTGATTAAAACTGTTTGGAAAAAATGTCGGCTAATAGAATAACCTTATAGAGACTCCTTTATGAAGGACAGAAATCCTTTATGACAATGATTGCATACCACACTGTGATAAACACCCATCTTGGCGCTGTGCTCCAAACAAATAATGTTGGGATGGAAATATGTGAACTCTTAAAAACCAAAGTGCCCTCTGTGAGTAAATTGTTTGTCATTTAAAATAAACTTAACACATTCAGGTAAAATCAGAGAACAAACCTGTCCCTATCACATACTGTCTTGTTTACAGGAGCTACATTATATCCCTCTAAAACAATGGAAATCCCTTTGGTTATACATTTTTACATGAAATTTGATCCAAAAAAATTACCATCATGGTAATACATCCTGTAGTACATGTAATGAGCATGCTATGATTTTAACATTATTTTGTATGGACACACATACAACATGCAAATGTGAGAAGCATAAAACAACCTGGAAAATGTAATGTTTCCAGCTCTCTCTTTGCTTCTCAACAAGTAATAAAAATCAAAACAAGTGATTTTCTTGAAGGAGAAAACTTGACATTCTTCTGATATCATATGTAAGTACTCTTACTTAGTATTATCAAGTTAATCTCTTCTTTCACTACTTACAATCCACTTCATTGTACTGTATAAACATATGCTATTGGGAAAACTTTACTACAATATGGGATGAAAGTTTACACTAGGTAACATATGTCTTCACAAAACACGTAATAAATATCATACTCATTTTTAACAATAAAATAATCAGTAATCTCAACAAAGGCTGTCATTTTAAAAAATGTTGCTACTCAAATGTTAAGTTTCTAAATTTCCTCCCTTCAGATGTCAGCTACAATGATTGACTATTACATAAAAGTTTAGTGTACATTTCCTACTAAAGGCATTACAGAAGTTACATTTTTCTATGACAGCTAACAAGGGTACAAAAATTTTAGTCATGGAATCTTACCCTTAATATCATTCAAGTGATATGATTTCCTGACAATTGTGCTGGTTGCCCTATGTGGTGATCCCTTTCTGAACAGTTATGATATACAAATACAATAAAATTATGCAGAAATTCCAATATATACAATTATTACATTACCTTTAAACATTATAGTGCTCCTGAAAGGAGTTCCTTTAAAAGTTGGTGCAGTTGACTAACTGCTGAGAGGTAGGTTAACTTCACAACTCCAGTCAGAACATTTCCACAGTACTTTCTCAGTTCTCCCTTCATTACCTTTCATATGCATGCTTTGTTCTCTAACCATGAAAGCATTTCCAAGTTTGTTTGTTTCTTAAGATTCCTTTTTATTTTGCTTAGTCCATTTTACCTTTTTCCAACTTCACTCTCTTCCCACCAATGTGTTTTAGTACTGCCTTAATTGCAGGGGCATAAAGTGGCCATCCAGCAAAGAAGACATGTCCAGAGAAGTAGAGAGAACTCCAAAATTTCCACCACCTGTCAAAAAAAGTGTTGTAAGCCTGGTCAAGATCATACTCCTAGTAAGCTAATTTGGTGCATAATAACATTTCATCAAATATGACTCTGAGCTTGTAATATATGAAAGGAAATGATAAACATGAGGAAGAAATAAAGTCTTGTATTGGGAATATGGTAATAAGAAGCCTGAAGGAGGAGAAGGGACAAATATGATGACGACACTGATGATTGAACCAAGAAAAAAACGTGGTAAAGATATCAACAGGGACACTGGGATGATTAAGGTATAAATCAAGAAGTTATTTAACATAATACAGGTAGGTGTTGAGGAACACTAAGGGTCAAATATCTGAAAAGACTGAAGCTTTTGTACCTCACGTACAATGCCATTACTGTTAATCCTCCCCACTATAAAACCATTCTCACTCTCCTTACTAAGATAATTTTTTTACTGTCTTCCTACATCCAATGCTTATGTGCTCATATTATATAAGTTTTCTTAATTTTCCTTGATCATTCCCTTCACAAATACACATATACCCCAATTTTCCTCAAAATGACCCTTAATTTGTAATTCTTCAAATACCCATTTCAAGGTTATCTTTTTCACGACAAGATAACCTATATCAGACAGATGCAGCTTACTAAGCTTACTACAGGAAATTAAAATGAACAAGGAAACTAAATAATTGCAACTTACTTGTGGAGCTTAAGCAAAACAAATGGTCCCAAACAATAGCCCATGAAGACAACCACATACACCTTAAGGACGACAAATTTGATGTATTTCAATGGACCAGCATTGAGTATTGAGACAATGCGTGGATACTGATTCACATAATTAGCCAGCTGAAAATAAAAAAGAAACACGATTTAGTAGTAATGCCCAATAACTTAAAACATACAAAACTCTTTCTTACCTTATGTGAGATTTCATTCATTCATGTGATAAAAAATGTGTTCTATTTACAAAATGATGGCTTTCAAAGACCTCTTTGGAGAATAAACATTCTGTTGCCTTTAAAGAGAAAATCTTTAACCTTCAGAGATTTCTGTATACAATAAGAATATATAGGGATATTCAATATCAACAAACAGAATTCAATAAAACCTGTGTACCTTAGACTCAGAGACACCTTCACCCAATTATATTTCTACCCCACCCCACAGGAAACAGCATTGACGCCCCCTGCTTCAGTGAGGTAGCACCAGAAAAACAGACAAAAAAGGCCACATTTGTTCACACTCATTCATGTGTAATGCATCAAAACCACAGCTCCCTATCCACATCCAGGCACCACAGACATTTCCATGGTTTAAATTTAATGGAATTTGAAATGAGCAATAACTCCAGTTATTTTGATATATTTGGTACATCTAATTATTTGCTATATTTGTTATATGAAATCCCTTCCTTACGCAGTATTCTTTTATTTAAATCTTTGAAATGATATTTTTATTTATTTTAAATAAAAATATCATTTCAAAGAAATGAAATGATATAAATGACTATTTGTTTATTACAATAGGCTAATAAAATTTATGTGATACTAATTTTAGGAAGAAATTGCAAAAAAGTTAAACGAAAGGATGTTTGGATAGCTACAGAGATGCACTGCTAATTACCAAATATCATAATATGAAAAAATATTCAGCCTGCAACATTGCTAGATGTACCATCATTCCTCCTTAATAGTGTAACATATACACATATCACAAGGCCCATCATTCCTCCTTAATAGTGTAACATATACACATATCACAAGGCAATAATGGTATAATTCCCAATAAAATGTATTCTAGTATTCAAATAAACCTAATGCATTATCTACAGAAATCTATATACCATACATTATATATATCAATATTTCCTTTGCTGCCTGGGCAGTGCAAAAAAGATATACTCTCCCCCATGGCATCTTCAACGTTTATGGTATAGATGTTGCAAAGCTCTACTGAGTGAGTGATGAATGTGTACAAATATGTTACAAATATGCAGGGAGAAAGACTGGAAGAGGTGAGAGAATTTAAGAACTTTTGAGCTATCTTGGGTAAGTATGGTGATAAAGATAAGGGAGAGAGAAGTACAGGATAAAAGAGTTACTGGGTCCCTTAACAGAATATTGAAAGGTAAAGGTAAAGGTGTAAGTATGGATGTGAAAAAAGGATTAAGGGACAGAATAGCCCTCCCGACCCTGACCTATACAGCCAAAACATGGACATGAAATGAGTCACAGAGGTCAAGAATCCAGGCTGCATAAATAAGTTATTTGAGAGGAGCATTTTGTATGACAAGATGGAATGAAGAAAGAAATGAAGGGGTGTACAAGAGATCTGGTATGGCAGGGAATGCAAAGGAAATGAATTGTGGAGTGGGAGAGTGGATAAAAGGTAATACTTTGAGGTGGTTTGGGCATGTGGAGAGAACATAAGACAGGGAGTTTACAAGGAGTGTATGATAGTACAATTAAAGGGGCTGGTGTGAAAGACCACCTGTGACATGGGAAAATACAATGGAAGAGAGAGAAATGATGGGAGAATTCGTCAAATGGTGTATGCAAGGGAGACTCTTTTGCTGTGGCCATCCCATTGATGAGAGTTCCCTCCGAGGATTCCCATCAGAGATAGACAGATAAATAGACTGAACAGCTTATCTGAAAAAATATAAGTAAAGGATGTGGAAACATTGTATGACATGCCAGCAGTTGCTTTCTTACACACTACTCTGCATCTTACCACATCCATTATTTTTTTAAAGTCCCACATTATATACAGCACATTTGATGTCAACTGCTGGAGGTGTCCCATGCTGTATGTGGCATATCAGCAGCCAATTGGTTAATCTAACTCCAAAGGAAGACACATGAAGGTATTTACTTACAGAGAGAAATTATTTCATTCATTATACTTGATCACTGTTTCCCGAGTCAGTGCGGGAGCACCACGAAACAGACAAGAATGGCCCAGTATTTATATATATATATATATATTTTTTTTTTTTTGCCGCTGTCTCCCGTGTTTGCGAGGTAGTGCAAGGAAACAGACGAAAGAAATGGCCCAACCCACCCCCATACACATGTATATACATACGTCCACACACGCAAATATACATACCTACACAGCTTTCCATGGTTTACCCCAGACGCTTCACATGCCTTGATTCAATCCACTGACAGCACGTCAACCCCGGTATACCACATCGCTCCAATTCACCCTATTCCTTGCCCTCCTTTCACCCTCCTGCATGTTCATATACATATATATATATATATGTGGGGCCTGGATGTGGAAAGGGAGCTGTGGTTTCGGGCATTATTGCATTGACAGCTGGAGACTGAGTGTGAACGAATGGGGCCTTTGTTATCTTTTCCTAGCGCTACCTCGCACACATGAGGGGGAGGGGGATGGTATTACATGTGTGGCGAGGTGGCGATGGGAATGAATAAAGGCAGGCAGTGTGAATTGTGTGCATGGGTATATATGTATGTGTCTGTGTGTGTAAATATATGTGTACATTGAGATGTATGGGTGTGTAGGTTTGCATGTGTGGACGTGTGTGTATATACATGTGTATGGGGGTGGGTTGGGCCATTTCTTTCTTCTGTTTCCTTGCGCTACCTCGCAAATGCGGGAGACAGCGACAAAGCAAAATAAATAAATAAATAAATATAATATATATATATATTATCCCTGGGGATAGGGGATTAAGAATACTTCCCACGTATTCCCTGCGTGTCGTAGAAGGCGACTAAAAGGGGAGGGAGCGGGAGGCTGGAAATCCTCCCCTCTCGTTTTTTTTAATTTTCCAAAAGAAGGAACAGAGGGGGGCCAGGTGAGGATATTCCACAAAGGCCCAGTCCTCTGTTCTTAACGCTACCTCGCTAATGCGGGAAATGGCAAATAGTTTAAAAGAAAGAAATATATATATATACATATATATATATTTATTTTTATCTATATTGCTTTGTCGCTGTCTCCCGTGTTTGCGAGGTAGCGCAAGGAAACAGACGAAAGAAATGGCCCAACCCACCCCCATACACATGTATATACATGCACATCCACACACGCAAATATACATACCTATACATCTCAATGTACACATAAATATACACACACAGACATATACATATATACACATGTACATAATTCATACTGTCTGCCTTTATTCATTCCCATCACCACCTCGCCACACATGGAATAACATCCCCCTCCCCCATCATGTGTGCGAGGTAGCGCTAGGAAAAGACAACAAAGGCCCCAATCGTTCACACTTAGTCTCTAGCTGTCATGTAATAATGCCCGAAAACCACAGCTCCCTTTCCACATCCAGGCCCCACACAACTTTCCATGGTTTAAATTTAATGGAATTTGAAATGAGCAATAACTCCAGTTATTTTGATATATTTGGTACATCTAATTATTTGCTATATTTGTTATATGAAATCCCTTCCTTACGCAGTATTCTTTTATTTAAATCTTTGAAATGATATTTTTATTTATTTTAAATAAAAATATCATTTCAAAGAAATGAAATGATATAAATGACTATTTGTTTATTACAATAGGCTAATAAAATTTATGTGAACTAATTTTAGGAAGAAATTGCAAAAAAGTTAAACGAAAGGATGTTTGGATAGCTACAGAGATGCACTGCTAATTACCAAATATCATAATATGAAAAAATATTCAGCCTGCAACATTGCTAGATGTACCATCATTCCTCCTTAATAGTGTAACATATACACATATCACAAGGCCCATCATTCCTCCTTAATAGTGTAACATATACACATATCACAAGGCCCATCATTCCTCCTTAATAGTGTAACATATACACATATCACAAGGCCCATCATTCCTCCTTAATAGTGTAACATATACACATATCACAAGGCCCATCATTCCTCCTTAATAGTGTAACATATACACATATCACAAGGCCCATCATTCCTCCTTAATAGTGTAACATATACACATATCACAAGGCCCATCATTCCTCCTTAATAGTGTAACATATACACATATCACAAGGCCCATCATTCCTCCTTAATAGTGTAACATATACACATATCACAAGGCCCATCATTCCTCCTTAATAGTGTAACATATACACATATCACAAGGCCCATCATTCCTCCTTAATAGTGTAACATATACACATATCACAAGGCCCATCATTCCTCCTTAATAGTGTAACATATACACATATCACAAGGCCCATCATTCCTCCTTAATAGTGTAACATATACACATATCACAAGGCCCATCATTCCTCCTTAATAGTGTAACATATACACATATCACAAGGCAATAATGGTATAATTCCCAATAAAATGTATTCTAGTATTCAAATAAACCTAATGCATTATCTACAGAAATCTCAATACCATACAATATATATATTATATATATATATATATGGATCTGGAGAAGGCATATGATAGAGTTGATAGAGATGCTCTGTGGAAGGTATTAAGAATATATGGTGTGGGAGGCAAGTTGTTAGAAGCAGTGAAAAGTTTTTATCGAGGATGTAAGGCATGTGTACGTGTAGGAAGAGAGGAAAGTGATTGGTTCTCAGTGAATGTAGGTTTGCGGCAGGGGTGTGTGATGTCTCCATGGTTGTTTAATTTGTTTATGGATGGGGTTGTTAGGGAGGTGAATGCAAGAGTTTTGGAAAGAGGGGCAAGTATGAAGTCTGTTGGGGATGAGAGAGCTTGGGAAGTGAGTCAGTTGTTGTTCGCTGATGATACAGCACTGTATGTGAGAAACTGCAGAAGCTGGTGACTGAGTTTGGTAAAGTGTGTGGAAGAAGAAAGTTAAGAGTAAATGTGAATAAGAGCAAGGTTATTAGGTACAGTAGGGTTGAGGGTCAAGTCAATTGGGAGGTGAGTTTGAATGGAGAAAAACTGGAGGAAGTGAAGTGTTTTAGATATCTGGGAGTGGATCTGGCAGCGGATGGAACCATGGAAGCGGAAGTGGATCATAGGGTGGGGGAGGGGGCGAAAATTCTGCGGGCCTTGAAGAATGTGTGGAAGTCGAGAACATTATCTCGGAAAGCAAAAATGGGTGTTTGAAGGAATAGTGGTTCCAACAATGTTGTATGGTTGCGAGGTGTGGGCTATGGATAGAGTTGTGCGCAGGAGGATGGATGTGCTGGAAATGAGATGTTTGAGGACAATGTGTGGTGTGAGGTGGTTTGATCGAGTAAGTAACGTAAGGGTAAGAGAGATGTGTGGAAATAAAAAGAGCGTTGTTGAGAGAGCAGAAGAGGGTGTTTTGAAATTGTTTGGGCAAATGGAGAGAATGAGTGAGGAAAGATTGACCAAGAGGATATATGTGTCGAAGGTGGAGGGAACGAGGAGAAGAGGGAGACCAAATTGGAGGTGGAAAGATGGAGTGAAAAAGATTTTGTGTGATCGGGGCCTGAACAAGCAGGAGGGTGAAAGGAGGGCAAGGAATAGAGTGAATTGGATCGATGTGGTATACGGGGTTGACGTGCTGTCAGTGGATTGAATCAGGGCATGTGAAGCATCTGGGGTAAACCATGAAAGCTGTGTAGGTATGTATATTTGCGTGTGTGGACGTATGTATATACATGTGTATGGGGGTGGGTTGGCCATTTCTTTCGTCTGTTTCCTTGCGCTACCTCGCAAACGCGGGAGACAGCGATAAAGTATAATAAAAAAAAAAAAAAATATATATATATATGGATCTGGAGAAGGCATATGATAGAGTTGATAGAGATGCTCTGTGGAAGGTATTAAGAATATATGGTGTGGGAGGCAAGTTGTTAGAAGCAGTGAGAAGAAAAGGAAGAATATATATATATATATGGATCTGGAGAAGGCATATGATAGAGTTGATAGAGATGCTCTGTGGAAGGTACTAAGAATATATGGTGTGGGAGGCAAGTTGTTAGAAGCAGTGAGAAGAAAAGGAAGAATATATATATATATATGGATCTGGAGAAGGCATATGATAGAGTTGATAGAGATGCTCTGTGGAAGGTATTAAGAATATATGGTGTGGGAGGCAAGTTGTTAGAAGCAGTGAGAAGAAAAGGAAGAATATATATATATATGGATCTGGAGAAGGCATATGATAGAGTTGATAGAGATGCTCTGTGGAAGGTACTAAGAATATATGGTGTGGGAGGCAAGTTGTTAGAAGCAGTGAAAAGTTTTTATCGAGGATGTAAGGCATGTGTACGTGTAGGAAGAGAGGAAAGTGATTGGTTCTCAGTGAATGTAGGTTTGCGGCAGGGGTGTGTGATGTCTCCATGGTTGTTTAATTTGTTTATGGATGGGGTTGTTAGGGAGGTGAATGCAAGAGTTTTGGAAAGAGGGGCAAGTATGAAGTCTGTTGGGGATGAGAGAGCTTGGGAAGTGAGTCAGTTGTTGTTCGCTGATGATACAGCGCTGGTGGCTGATTCATGTGAGAAACTGCAGAAGCTGGTGACTGAGTTTGGTAAAGTGTGTGGAAGAAGAAAGTTAAGAGTAAATGTGAATAAGAGCAAGGTTATTAGGTACAGTAGGGTTGAGGGTCAAGTCAATTGGGAGGTGAGTTTGAATGGAGAAAAACTGGAGGAAGTGAAGTGTTTTAGATATCTGGGAGTGGATCTGGCAGCGGATGGAACCATGGAAGCGGAAGTGGATCATAGGGTGGGGGAGGGGGCGAAAATCCTGGGAGCCTTGAAGAATGTGTGGAAGTCGAGAACATTATCTCGGAAAGCAAAAATGGGTGTTTGAAGGAATAGTGGTTCCAACAATGTTGTATGGTTGCGAGGTGTGGGCTATGGATAGAGTTGTGCGCAGGAGGGTGGATGTGCTGGAAATGAGATGTTTGAGGACAATGTGTGGTGTGAGGTGGTTTGATCGAGTAAGTAACGTAAGGGTAAGAGAGATGTGTGGAAATAAAAAGAGCGTTGTTGAGAGAGCAGAAGAGGGTGTTTTGAAATTGTTTGGGCAAATGGAGAGAATGAGTGAGGAAAGATTGACCAAGAGGATATATGTGTCGAAGGTGGAGGGAACGAGGAGAAGTGGGAGACCAAATTGGAGGTGGAAAGATGGAGTGAAAAAGATTTTGTGTGATCGGGGCCTGAACAAGCAGGAGGGTGAAAGGAGGGCAAGGAATAGAGTGAATTGGAGCGATGTGGTATACGGGGTTGACGTGCTGTCAGTGGATTGAATCAGGGCATGTGAAGCATCTGGGGTAAACCATGGAAAGTTGTGTAGGTATGTATATTTGCGTGTGTGGACGTATGTATATACATGTGTATGGGGGTGGGTTGGGCCATTCTTTCGTCTGTTTCCTTGCGCTACCTCGCAAACGCGGGAGACAGCGATAAAGTATAATAAAAAAAAATAAATATATATATATATATGGATCTGGAGAAGGCATATGATAGAGTTGATAGAGATGCTCTGTGGAAGGTACTAAGAATATATGGTGTGGGAGGCAAGTTGTTAGAAGCAGTGAGAAGAAAAGGAAGAATATATATATATATTATATATATATATATGGATCTGGAGAAGGCATATGATAGAGTTGATAGAGATGCTCTGTGGAAGGTATTAAGAATATATGGTGTGGGAGGCAAGTTGTTAGAAGCAGTGAAAAGTTTTTATCGAGGATGTAAGGCATGTGTACGTGTAGGAAGAGAGGAAAGTGATTGGTTCTCAGTGAATGTAGGTTTGCGGCAGGGGTGTGTGATGTCTCCATGGTTGTTTAATTTGTTTATGGATGGGGTTGTTAGGGAGGTGAATGCAAGAGTTTTGGAAAGAGGGGCAAGTATGAAGTCTGTTGGGGATGAGAGAGCTTGGGAAGTGAGTCAGTTGTTGTTCGCTGATGATACAGCACTGGGTGGCTGATTCATGTGAGAAACTGCAGAAGCTGGTGACTGAGTTTGGTAAAGTGTGTGGAAGAAGAAAGTTAAGAGTAAATGTGAATAAGAGCAAGGTTATTAGGTACAGTAGGGTTGAGGGTCAAGTCAATTGGGAGGTGAGTTTGAATGGAGAAAAACTGGAGGAAGTAAAGTGTTTTAGATATCTGGGAGTGGATCTGGCAGCGGATGGAACCATGGAAGCGGAAGTGGATCATAGGGTGGGGGAGGGGGCGAAAATCCTGGGAGCCTTGAAGAATGTGTGGAAGTCGAGAACATTATCTCGGAAAGCAAAAATGGGTGTTTGAAGGAATAGTGGTTCCAACAATGTTGTATGGTTGCGAGGTGTGGGCTATGGATAGAGTTGTGCGCAGGAGGGTGGATGTGCTGGAAATGAGATGTTTGAGGACAATGTGTGGTGTGAGGTGGTTTGATCGAGTAAGTAACGTAAGGGTAAGAGAGATGTGTGGAAATAAAAAGAGCGTTGTTGAGAGAGCAGAAGAGGGTGTTTTGAAATTGTTTGGGCAAATGGAGAGAATGAGTGAGGAAAGATTGACCAAGAGGATATATGTGTCGAAGGTGGAGGGAACGAGGAGAAGTGGGAGACCAAATTGGAGGTGGAAAGATGGAGTGAAAAAGATTTTGTGTGATCGGGGCCTGAACAAGCAGGAGGGTGAAAGGAGGGCAAGGAATAGAGTGAATTGGATCGATGTGGTATACCGGGGTTGACGTGCTGTCAGTGGATTGAATCAGGGCATGTGAAGCATCTGGGGTAAACCATGGAAAGTTGTGTAGGTATGTATATTTGCGTGTGTGGACGTATGTATATACATGTGTATGGGGGTGGGTTGGCCATTTCTTTCGTCTGTTTCCTTGCGCTACCTCGCAAACGCGGGAGACAGCGATAAAGTATAATAAAAAAAAAAAAAAATATATTATATATATATATATTATATATATATATATATAATATATATATATATAATATATATATATATTATATATATATATATTATATATATATATATTATATATATATATATAATATATATATATATAATATATATATATATACACACACATATATATATATATACACACACATATATATATATATAATATATATATATATAATATATATATATATAATATATATATATATTATATATATATATATAATATATATATATATACACACACATATATATATATATAATATATATATATATTAGCTATGTATCTCCACTACAAAATTAATAATACAAAGCTTGAATGTGATTCTGTAGTGCAAGAAGAAATACACAGAGAGGAAACCAAAACCCAATTTGAGATACAAGCATGACAACCATCATTAATACTTGCAGATTTGGTCTCTCTGGGCCCTTGTCTGCTTGCTACTGTGGAGGGCTACCACACCCTCCCTCACCATCGCTACGTCCTACCACCCTTGCCACAATAAACCCTCTCTCATTGCCACCACTTCCTCTATTTCTGACTACCACACTCTCCCTCACCACCACCAAGCTCCCCCTCCATAGCCATCACACCCTACCTCATTATAATGAAAGGAAAAAGAATGGATATATTCTTTTTGGATTTTGCAAAGGCATTTGATGAAGTAATGTATGGAGTACAAAAAAATATTTGACAAAGTAAATCATGGAGTACTATACTATTAAATATTTGACTCGGTAAATTATGGAGTACTACTAAATATCTGACAAGGGAGAGTGAGAACTAATTTTTTTTTCATACTTGATTGCCATTTCCTGCATTACTGAGGCTACCCCACGATCAGAAGAAGAAAGGGAGCATTCACTCATCAAATATTTGATGAAGAGAACTACAGAGTACTACTAAGTATATGATGAAGTAAATTATGGAAGGCTACTAAATATTTGACAAGTTGAGTAGTCTGCTGAATAAAGGACTGGAGACCTGGAATAACTGGTATAAAAACTGGTCAATACTGAATTGTATTGGGTAAGTGGGGGTAGGGGGTGAATGGGCAATATTGGATTATATTCTGACAGGTGTGCAAAGGAGATACTGTTTTATGAATATGTGGTTACAAGGAAAGCTAGCTGGGCTATATCTCACTTCTTATTGGAGGCAAGCATGATAGTCTGTAAAAGCTTCAGGAAAAGAGGTGATGAAATGGGTGGGAAGATGGTGGTTGAAGTGAGCGAGCTTGGAGAAGAGACTTGTGTGTGAAGAGAGTGGGTGAAGGATTGGCAAATGGTGCAAGTTCATAAAATTAGGTGAAAGGGATAGGAATGAAAGGTATTTAGCAAACTTTGCTTACATGTGCAGGCCAATTGTGTAGCATGCTGAAGGTGGGACATGGGCATTTGTGAAATGGTTGTGCATGATGGGATATGGTTAAATTGCTGAAGAAAAACAAGGAAGGAGTGTGAGTGATTGGGAGATGCACAAAGGAAAGTGACAGAAGGTCAAGTGGAAAAAGAAAGCAAATGAGATGGGGTGAAATATCATTCAATACCTTCAGTGAGAAAAAAGTTTTGGAAAGAGGTGAATGATGTAAGAACAAAAGAAAAAATGGAAGCATCACTGAGGGAGGTGGATGAGGAAGTAGTAACAGGTAAAGAGGTAAAGAGAGGGAGTGAGTATTCTGAAGGACTTGTTGAATTTGTTAGATGATAGGGTGGCAGATGTGGGGTGTTTGGGATGTGGAGGTATGTGAAAATAAGTGGTGAAAGCCTTGCATGAGATGAACAGTGGTAAAGCAGCTAGAAGTGGATGGGATTGCAGGTGAGTGAAAGATGAAACTGTTGATTGGTTAGGCAGCATTTTCAATGTACGTATGACTCAAGGTGATTTACCTGATGACCGGCAATAGGCACATACAGTGCCATTATATAAAGGCAAGGGAAACATAACTGAATGCTTGAATTACAGATGTATAAGTATGATAGGTACACGAGGGTACGTTGTATGAGAGAGTGTGATTGAGAAGGTGGAGGCATGCACACAGCAACAGATTGGAGAGAAGCAATGTGGCTTTGGAAGTGGTAGAGGACATATGGACCAGTTGTCTACTTTGAAAGCATTGAGAAATACTTAAAAAAATTATCTGAATCAAGGAAAACAATATGATAGGACTACTAGAGCCACCTTGTGGAAGATTCTACGAATATCTCGTAAGGGAGAAAAGCTACATGAAGCAATGAGTTTCTTATGAGAGAGTAAGGCATGTGTGTAAGTAGGAGGGGAGGAAGGTAAGAGGTTTCTGATGAAGGTAGATTTGCATCAAGCATGTGTGTGATGTCATTATGGTTGTTTAATTGTCATGGATAGGGTACTGAAGAACACAAATACATGGGTCTTGGAGAGAAGGTGGGTCTACAGTATGCTGGGAGTGGGGAACCTGAGAGGTGAGTTGTTGTTTGAGGATGACAATGCTCTGGTGGCAGACTCGAGTGAAAAACTGTAAAATCTGGTGTATGAGTTTGGGAGTACATGTGAAAGGAAGATGAGAGTTGATGTGAAAAATAATAAAAAAAAAAAAGGTTGTGAGGTTTAGCAATGGGGAGAGACATTGGTTTGATTGTGAGTCTGAATGTCAAGAACCTGGTGGAAGTGGTGTGTTTTAGATACCTGGGAATGGACATGGCAACAGATAGGAACCAAAGTGAAGCATAGGGAGGGTAAGAAGGCAAAGGTTCAGGATGCATTAAGAAATGAGTGGAAAAAGAGGGAACTGTCTGTGTTGGCAAAGGTGGGCATGTTTGGCAGTACAGTAATCCCAACATTGCTGTACTGGTGCAAGCATAAGCCTTTTATATAATGAGCCAAAAAGAGTTGGATATGTCAGAAGTGATCAGCTCGAGGAAAATGCATGGTGTGAGTAGGGACAATCATGTGAGCAATCAGTGGAAAAGAGTTTTGTGGTAGTCAGCTGAGTGTGAATGAGAGAGCTGAAAAGGGTGTACTGCCACAGTCCTAACTTATGAAGAGGATGATTGAACAGAGACTAACTAGATATATGTGCCAGAAGTGGAGGAAGGAAGGGAGGAAGGGGGAAGGGGTGCCCAAGACGATGATGGAGTGACTGTGGCATTGAGTTACTGGGGCCTGAACATCAAGGGGGTGAGAGGCATGCATGGAACAGAGTGAACTGAAGTAATGTGGTAATATTGGGGCAACATGCTCTTAATGTGCTGAATACAGGCACATTAAGTGGTCAAAAGAAACCAAGAAAAGGTCTGTGGGACCTGGCTATGGACAGGGAACCATGGTTTCAGCGTATTAAACAACAGCTAGTAAGTGGATGCGAGAAATAATGCCATTTTTTATTAATTCCTGGTGATACTTGACATGCAGGAAATAAAGAGCTCATATAGGATAAAAACTGATATATGTGGTTTTCACAAATTCTGAGGAAAGAGGTTATGCCTAACAAATCTAGATTTCTGAGACTGAATGAGCAAAGGGTCAAAATAAAAAAGGAAATAGATGGATAAACTATGTTCTTGGATTGCTGCAAAGCTTATAACACCTCTCCATACAAGAGGGTGATTAGGAAAATGGATTCTAAGACATTCATAAAAATAAGACTTTTTTAGTGCATCAAAAATTATTGAGTGGCAGGGAACACATGATACACAGGAGGTGCCTTCCAAAAAGTGCAGAAATAAGTGGTGTACCACTGGGCTTGATCTTGGATATCAATTGTTATTCTTGAGTTATGTAAACGAACCGGTCGGAGGAGAGAAATCACACCTGAATACATTTCAGACAATGCTAAAGTCATCAGTAGTGAATAACGAGGATTGGGAGAATCTACAGAGACTTAGACAAACTTCAGAGCTGGTAAGATATATGGCTGATAAAATTCAAAATTCCTGGTACCAATGGTGGATCAAAATGAAAGGAGGCCTAGAAAATGATATATTTTGAAGGAAATAAACTTCATAACTCTGTGTGAAAGGGACATCATACTCGGAGAACTGTCAAAGAAACAAATTATCGGTTACTTAACTCTAGAAATGCACTTAAGTAAATGGTTAAGGAAATGTTCATCAAAATTCTAACAACATATGCTAGATCTAAGCTTAAATATTTATCATAAGTCTGGTCATCCCACTTGGAATACCTGGACCAATTAAATACTAACAAATCCAATGGCCCAGATAACTTAGCTCCAAGATTTTTAAAGGAGTTAAGAAGATAGCTGATATACTCCATAACAAAAATATTCAACAAATCTCTATCGGATGGTCAGAGGCCAACTGACTGGAAACCAGGAAATGATACTCCTATATATAAAAAAGGAGACAAAAAGTGTGCCTTGAACTACCACCCAATTAGCCTTATGTCAGTGTTAGGTTGTTAGGTAAAATGATAGAAAAAATAATACAAGATAAAATTGTCATGTTTCTAAAGGAACACAAAATAATATCAGACAATCAACACCGTTTTCATAATAGAAGACCCTACCTGAAAAATTTGCTGGAATATATCAATGTCATTTATAAGAACTGGGATGAAAAATTACTGTTTGGTGTAGTATATTTAGATTTCCAAAAGGCTTTCAAAAAAGTACCTCACAAGAGATTTTACATAAACTTAAAGCACAAGGAATCAGAAGAACTCTGTACATGGATCAGAGACTGGCTTACTGGAAGAAAGCAGCATGTAACATGAAATGGTGAAGCCTCAGATTGGCTAGACGTAACGAGTAGTGTACCAAAGGGGTTGGTCCTAGGACCAAATCTTTTCATAATATACATTAATGACCTAGAACTTGTTCTCATATCTAAGATCTCCAAGTTTGCTAATGATACTAAACTAGGAGGTAGAGCTGTAAACAGGCAGGAATGCGAAATGATTCAGAGATCTTAACTTACTATCAGAGAGGTCAGACAGATGGCAAATGAAGTTTAATGTAGACAATTGTAAAGTTATGTACTTTGGAGACAAGAATATACGTTACAACCACAAACTACACAAAAACTCTAACTAAAGTAACTAACTAAAAATTACAAGACACTAGTAACAATTCTCACACTTTATAATTCTCTAGCAAGACCATAGCTTGAATATGTAGTCCAGTTATGGTCCCTAAACTATAAAAAAAGATGACAAAAAAATTAAAGCAAGTACTAAGATATGTGGCAAAATTCATCCCATCCCTTAGAAATCTGGCATATGAAAAAAGGCTAAAACAATTGAATCTCTTCTCCCTTGAAAAACAGGCTTCGTGGTGACTTAATCCAAGTGTTCAAAATTCTGAACAAGTTTGACAAGGTAAATCATGAACATTTTTTCGAAATACAAGAAAATGTGGTTACCAGGACAAATGGAATAAAACTCAGAGCTAAAAGATAGTGCAGATGTGGGAAAAAGCTTCTTTTCCTATAGATGTGTTGAGCACTGGAATAAGTTACCGTCAGATGTAGTGCATGCATGCTAAGACTATAAATACCTTCAGGTATACTTTAAGAACAACGCCAGAAATAAACTGTATAAATGACAGCGGTAACAAGGACACTAGAAGGATAATGTGGAGCAGCAGGGAGTCACTGACAACTTAAACATGCTGAGGGGAATTACATTTTCTTGGGTTAAAATCCTTTTTTTTCTCCTGCTTTTTTTTTTAACTTGACACTACTTGTTATTACTTGCCCCCTTCACCGATGTTCCCATTTGTTCTCTTGTCTTACGCACGTTATTTACCTATTTCCCGAACATCTTTTTATTCTCCCTAAAGTTTAACGATATTCTCTTGCCCCAATTCTCATTTGCTCTCTTTTTCAACCCTTGCACCTTTCTCTTGACACCCTGCTGCTTTCTTTAATACATCTCCCAGTCATCTGCACTCCTTCCTTGCAAGTATCATCCAAATGCCTCTCTTTTCTCTTCTAACAACTTTACTTCTTCATCCCACCACTCACTACCCTTTCTAATCTGCCCAATTCTCATGCAACATGCATCTTTTGCTCAAGCCATCACTGCTTCCCTAAATACACACATTCCTCACCAATTCCCCTCACATCATTTGCTCTCACCTTTTGCCATTCTACTCTCAATCTCTGCTGGTACTTCCTCACACAAATCTCCTTTCCAAGCTCGTTTACTTACTTATCATCATTATCATTATCATTAATATTTTCTTTATTATACTTAATTGCCGTCTCCTGCCTTAGCAAGGTCGCGCAATGAAAAGACAAAAGAATGGCCCAACCCACCCACATACACATGTATATACATAAACACCCACATATACGTATTCATACATTTCAACCTATATGTACATATACATACATATATATATATAGCGTGGGCTATGGATAGAGTTGTGCGCAGGAGGGTGGATGTGCTGGAAATGAGATGTTTGAGGACAATGTGTGGTGTGAGGTGGTTTGATCGAGTAAGTAATGTAAGGGTAAGAGAAATGTGTGGAAATAAAAAGAGTGTGGTTGAGAGAGCAGAAGAGGGTGTTTTGAAATGGTTTGGGCACATGGAGAGAATGAGTGAGGAAAGATTGACCAAGAGGATATATGTGTCGGAGGTGGAGGGAACGAGGAGAAGTGGGAGACCAAATTGGAGGTGGAAAGATAGAGTGAAAAAGATTTGTGTGATCGGGGCCTGAACATGCAGGAGGGTGAAAGGAGGGCAAGGAATAGAGTGAATTGGATCGATGTGGTATACCGGGGTTGACGTGCTGTCAGTGGATTGAATCAGGGCATGCGAAGCGTCTGGGGTAAACCATGGAAAGCTGGGTAGGTATGTATATTTGCATGTGTGGACGTATGTATATACATGTGTATGGGGGTGGGTTGGGCCATTTCTTTCGTCTGTTTCCTTGCGCTACCTCGCAAACGCGGGAGACAGCGAAATTCCATTAATATTATTCATATATTACTATGATAACTTAATATAAACAGTATAAATATATTATATATATATTTTTTTTTTTTTATTATACTTTGTCGCTGTCTCCCGTTTGCGAGGTAGCGCAAGGAAACAGACGAAAGAAATGGCCCAACCCCCCCCATACACATGTATATACATACGTCCACACACGCAATATACATACCTACACAGCTTTCCATGTTTACCCCAGACGCTTCACATACCTTGATTCAATCCACTGACAGCACGTCAACCCCGGTAAACCACATCGCTCCAATTCCTCTATTCCTTGCCTCCTTTCACCTCCTGGTTTTGGCCCCCAAAACAAAACCATCCTTTTCCCCTCCAAATTTTCCCTCTCCCTTTTTCTTCCCCTCCCCCTTTTTTTCCCCTCCCACCTCCCACCCAAACCCTTCAAACCCTTTCCTCTCATCCCCCCTTTTTTTCCAACACTTTTTTACCCTCTTCTGCCTCTCAAACAATTTTTTTATTTTTAAAAAATTTTTTTATTACTTATCTGTCCATATTAAATAATAAAATTTTAATTTTTTTTTTTCTTTTTCCTGGCCCCCCCTTGCAGGAAAAAAAGTTTGGTTTTGGCCCCCACCCCCCCCAAAAAAATTACAACACAAAAAACCCTTTTTTTCCCCCTTTTCGGTTTTCTTTTTTACCGACCGTTCAAAATGGTTTTTTATTCAACTATGAAACAGTCAACACCGTATTATACATTCTGCTCCAATATATCAAACTCTATTCTTGCCTCCTTTATACCTCCATGCATGTCAGCCCCGATCATTCCACAAAACTTTTTTCATCCATCTCTTCCACTCCAATTTGTTCTCCTCTTTCTTGCTCCTCCACCTCGACAAATATCTCTTGGTCAAATCTTTCCCTCACTCATCTCTCATTTCCAAAACTTTCAAAACACACTTTTCTATACTCAAACAACGTTCTTTTTAAATTTCCAACATTCTATTCCTTACGTTCTCAACTTCGATCAAAACTATAATATATAATTTTTTTTTTTTTTTTTTTTTTACTTTATGCACTGTCCTTCCGCGTTTGCGAAGGTAGGCAAGGAAACAGACGAAAGAAATGCCCAACCCCCCCCATTACATACATACACCACCCACCCAAATATACTCCATACAAAGCTTTTCATGGTTTACCCCAGACGTTCACATGCCCTTGATTCTAACACTGCACTTTAACCCCTTTATACCACATCGCTCAATTCAACTCTATTCCTTGCCCTCCTTTTCCCTCCTGCATGTTCAAGGGCCCCGATCACACAAAAATCTTTTTCACTCCATCTTTCCACCTCCAATTTGGTCTCCTCTTTACCTCGTTCCTCCACCTCGACAAAATATATCCTCTTGGTCAATCTTTTCTCTCACTCATTTCTCTCTATGTGCCAAACCATTTCAAACACCCTCTTCTGCTCTCTCAACCACGCTCTTTTTATTTCCAACACATCTCTCTTACCCTTACGTTACTTACTCGATCAAACCACCTCACACCACACATTGTCCTCAAACATCTCATTTCCAGCACATCCATCCTCCTGCGCACAACTCTATCCATAGCCCACGCCTCGCAACCATACAGCATTGTTGGAACCACTATTCCTTCAAACATACCCATTTTTGCTTTCCGAGATAATGTTCTCGACTTCCACACATTTTTCAAGGCTCCCAAAATTTTCGCCCCCTCCCCCACCCTATGATCCACTTCCGCTTCCATGGTTCCATCCGCTGACAGATCCACTCCCAGATATCTAAAACACTTCACTTCCTCCAGTTTTTCTCCATTCAAACTCACCTCCCAATTGACTTGACCCTCAACCCTACTGTACCTAATAACCTTGCTCTTATTCACATTTACTCTTAACTTTCTTCTTCCACACACTTTACCAAACTCAGTCACCAGCTTCTGCAGTTTCTCACATGAATCAGCCACCAGCGCTGTATCATCAGCGAACAACAACTGACTCACTTCCCAAGCTCTCTCATCCCCAACAGACTTCATACTTGCCCCTCTTTCCAGGACTCTTGCATTTACCTCCCTAACAACCCCATCCATAAACAAATTAAACAACCATGGAGACATCACACACCCCTGCCGCAAACCTACATTCACTGAGAACCAATCACTTTCCTCTCTTCCTACACGTACACATGCCTTACATCCTCGATAAAAACTTTTCACTGCTTCTAACAACTTGCCTCCCACACCATATATTCTTAATACCTTCCACAGAGCATCTCTATCAACTCTATCATATGCCTTCTCCAGATCCATAAATGCTACATACAAATCCATTTGCTTTTCTAAGTATTTCTCACATACATTCTTCAAAGCAAACACCTGATCCACACATCCTCTACCACTTCTGAAACCGCACTGCTCTTCCCCAATCTGATGCTCTGTACATGCCTTCACCCTCTCAATCAATACCCTCCCATATAATTTACCAGGAATACTCAACAAACTTATACCTCTGTAATTTGAGCACTCACTCTTATCCCCTTTGCCTTTGTACAATGGCACTATGCACGCATTCCGCCAATCCTCAGGCACCTCACCATGAGTCATTTTTTTTTTTTTTTTTTTTATACTTTGTCGCTGTCTCCCGCGTTTGCGAGGTAGCGCAAGGAAACAGACGAAAGAAATGGCCCAACCCCCCCCCCCCCCATACACATGTACATACACACGTCCACACACGCAAATATACATACCTACACAGCTTTCCATGGTTTACCCCAGACGCTTCACATGCCTTGATTCAATCCACTGACAGCACGTCAACCCCTGTATACCACATGACTCCAATTCACTCTATTCCTTGCCCTCCTTTCACCCTCCTGCATGTTCAGGCCCCGATCACACAAAATCTTTTTCACTCCATCTTTCCACCTCCAATTTGGTCTCCCTCTTCTCCTCGTTCCCTCCACCTCCGACACATATATCCTCTTGGTCAATCTCTCCTCACTCATTCTCTCCATGTGCCCAAACCATTTCAGAACACCCTCTTCTGCTCTCTCAACCACGCTCTTTTTATTTCCACACATCTCTCTTACCCTTACGTTACTTACTCGATCAAACCACCTCACACCACACATTGTCCTCAAACATCTCATTTCCAGCACATCCATCCTCCTGCGCACATCTCTATCCATAGCCCACGCCTCGCAACCATACAACATTGTTGGAACCACTATTCCCTCAAACATACCCATTTTCGCTTTCCGAGATAATGTTCTCGACTTCCACACATTTTTCAAGGCTCCCAAAATTTTCGCCCCCTCCCCCACCCTATGATCCACTTCCGCTTCCATGGTTCCATCCGCTGACAGATCCACTCCCAGATATCTAAAACACTTCACTTCCTCCAGTTTTTCTCCATTCAAACTCACCTCCCAATTGACTTGACCCTCACCCCTACTGTACCTAATAACCTTGCTCTTATTCACATTTACTCTCAACTTTCTTCTTCCACACACTTTACCAAACTCAGTCACCATGAGTCATACATACATTAAATAACCTTACCAACCAATCAACAATACAGTCACCCCCCTTTTTAATAAATTCCACTGCAATACCATCCAATCCTGCTGCCTTGCCGGCTTTCATCTTTCGCAAAGCTTTTACTACCTCTTCTCTGTTTACCAAATCATTTTCCCTAACCCTCTCACTTTGCACACCACCTCAACCAAAACACCCTATATCTGCCACTCTGTCATCAGACACATTCAACAAACCTTCAAAATACTCATTCCATCTCCTTCTCACATCACCATCACTTGTTATCACCTCCCCATTTACGCCCTTCACTGAAGTTCCCATTTGCTCCCTTGTCTTACGCACTTTATTTACCTCCTTCCAGAACATCTTTTTATTCTCCCTAAAATTTAATGATACTCTCTCACCCCAACTCTCATTTGCCCTTTTTTTCACCTCTTGCACCTTTCTCTTGACCTCCTGTCTCTTTCTTTTATACTTCTCCCACTCAATTGCATTTTTTCCCTGCAAAAATCGTCCAAATGCCTCTCTCTTCTCTTTCACTAATACTCTTACTTTTTCATCCCACCACTCACTACCCTTTCTAAACAGCCCACCTCCCACTCTTCTCATGCCACAAGCATCTTTTGCGCAATCCATCACTGATTCCCTAAATACATCCCATTCCTCCCCCACTCCCCTTACTTCCATTGTTCTCACCTTTTTCCATTCTGTACACAGTCTCTCCTGGTACTTCCCCACACAGGTCTCCTTCCCAAGCTCACTTACTCTCACCACCTTCTTCACCCCAACATTCACTCCTCTTTTCTGAAAACCCATACTAATCTTCACCTTAGCCTCCACAAGATAATGATCAGACATCCCTCCAGTTGCACCTCTCAGCACATTAACATCCAAAAGTCTCTCTTTCGCACGCCTGTCCATTAACACGTAATCCAATAACGCTCTCTGGCCATCTTTCCTACTTACATAAGTATACTTATGTATATCTCGCTTTTTAAACCAGGTATTCCCAATCATCAATCCTTTTTCAGCACATAAATCTACAAGCTCTTCACCATTTCCATTTACAACACTGAACACCCCATGCATACCAATTATTCCCTCAACTGCCACATTACTCACCTTTGCATTCAAATCACCCATCACTATAACCCGGTCTCGTGCATCAAAACCGCTAACACACTCATTCAGCTGCTCCCAAAACACTTGCCTCTCATGATCTTTCTTCTCATGCCCAGGTGCATATGCACCAATAATCACCCACCTCTCTCCATCAACTTTCAATTTTACCCATATTAATCGAGAATTTATTTTCTTACATTCTATCATATATATATATATATATATATATATATATGGGGGCTGTCGTTTCATGCATTACAAATGACAGCTAGAGAATGGATGTAAATGAATGTAGCTTTTGTTGTCTTTTCCTGGCACCACTCTCACTAATGCAGGAAAAAACAATGTAGCTTTTTGTTGTCTTTTCTTGGCACCATCTTACCAAGAAAAAATATTACACACACAAAAAAAAAAAATCTTTTATTTCCTCCATTTTTTCTGGTTATTGCTCTTTTTTACATCTGATTCACTGAGTGATGCAAAAATGGATTTTTGGTGAATTTCTAAGGCATTATGAAGCATACAGCATCACCAAAACATATATGTATGTTATTTCATTTCTTGGATAAGGCAATATGAATCATCAGAATGCTAGCATATATATCTTGGATGACACTTTATGAATCTATGGAATGCTAAAGCTTGATTCCATTTCTTTCCTATGCTGAACTAACTAATAAATGCTGGGAGCCTTCATATGAAGACTTACATAGCAAACGCCAAGGGTCATCATATGAGCACTAATGTTGGTAGGTTTTGTTTAGATTCCTCTACAAATAATCTGACATTCATACAGCTGCTGATGGTTGCCCTGCTCACTTCAGGAGCTTATTCCAAAGACTACTATTCTCCTAAAACAATTTTGAATTGTACATACTCATTAAAGTTAAAGTATACATATGTGTAAATAATACATATAACTAGTTCCAAGTGTCATCAGTAAATTTGAATCACGAGGCTCACCCCCAATGTACCTTCATCCACTTCCTTCCTTCCTTTGCCACCACCAGGTGATTTATGCATTAACTTTACCATTATACTGTATCCTATCAAGTTATGCTGGCTCACATTTGTATTTATTCATTACATTCATATGTACTTTCACAAATAGCAATGTGTCATCAACGAATTCTCTCACGGGGCTCATCCCCAAACTAATCTTTTGCCCGATGATCAAATGCATTAATTTTAGGGCTATACCACAGCCATATAAGTTGCGTTATCTCACTTGTTTGTAAACATTCTTTACTTTTTATGCAATGTTTTTTTTCATACTAGGAAACAGAGAATTTCAAAACTTTTTTTTTTTTTTTTTTTTTCCCAAAAGAAGGAACAGAGAAGAGGGCCAGGTGAGGATATTCCCTCAAAGACCCAGTCCTCTGTTCTTAACGCTACCTCGCTATCGCGGGAAATGGCGAATAGTATAAAAAAAAAAAAAAAAAAAATATATATATATATATATATAATATATATATATATACATATAGATATATATATATATATATACACACATGAAAATATTCATAATTGCTGCCTTCATCCATTCCTGTTGCCAACCCATTAGGAAAAGACAAAAAAGACCACATTCAACTCATTCTATAGCTGCCATGTGTAATTTTTATTATCATCATTATTATTATACTTGATTGCTGTTTCCCGCATCAGCGAGGTAGCACCAGGAAATAGACAAAGAAAGAATAGCCCATCCACTCATATACACATATATATACACAATTTCAAAAAGTACCATGCAAAGATCTATAAAAAAGGTAACTTGCAAAAAAATTTAAATCTGGTGAGATCTGACCTTAAACTATGTTTGATCTACTTGGTGGATGCAAGGAAAGTGACATGGAAACAGAATGGTGAGCTGAATGGTCTAACTACATTTGGATGAGATGGAAGTGGCACACCAGAAGGTCAGACTCCCCTCCCTTCTATACCCATATGACTTTTCTTTCCAAAAGATCTGCTTGTTGGACTCACACACATCTTGTTGACAACCAAGAAGGCTAAAGGGGAAAAAGCTCATGAAATGATGAGATATTAGTATGAATTCAAGAAACTTACCATACTCACATCAAATACTTAATTCTTTATCTGTTTAATAATCATGAATATCAATCATAAATATTCAGAACAACTTATAATGAATATCTAAAAATCAATCAATCACAGCTTCTTTCACTTTAACATACACAAATACCACACTTAATAATACAAGAAATCATCAATATGTGATTCTAAATATGATGTTAAGAAATAATAATAATCATCATCCTTAAATATCATAAGTAGGCATAAACAAACATTCACAGAAGTTAAACAAACATTCACAGAAGTTAACAGTTATCAAGTAAAAATGAAACTAACTTGGAGCATACAGATCAAGACATTTACCTTGGCTTAAATTTTCCATTACTAATGAGGACATTTACTGTAAAGTAGTCCAAGTTCATATTTTCATCCAATACTATATATGCATTAAGTTATCTAACACCAGGAGGAAAAAGTGCATGAAAGCAAGCTATAGTGTTAGCACCTACTTACTGGGCCACCCAAGCATTTGTATTAGTGTTGAAGGAAGCAATCATGTGCCCAAAAGTAGTGGCCCCCTCGTACAGTCCGATCTTGACATTAGCACAGCCGTTCCATAGGCAGTTGCCATTTGCGTCCTTACCAGAGTACGAGAGGCCTACAAGGGTGGATGGGAGGGATCTAGTTATTTAGGCGGACAGGGATATAGAGAAAAGTCAACAGTGATACTAAAAGCAGTATTAAGGCATCTATTGAGGAATCAATGTTTAAATGTAAAAGTCACCTGTGTGAGTCAAAACAGGGAATACAATACACATGATTATTGTAACAATAATTCACTGGACCTCACAAGTAACCAGGAAAGGGGAAGGAATGATTAGAGATGAATAAAAAATTGGAAATGGGAGTAAAAACTCACTGACAAGCATGAAAAAACTTTGCTGTAAATCATTATTTGGACTGCAGTGTCTGGTGTTTGCCTATATCCTCTGCAACAGCCAAGAGTTATTCAAGACAGAACACATTATGACATAAATGTTCAGCTTCGTTCAATTAAACAGTACAACATTAAAACACATTTTTTTGTAAAGAATTTCATTTTACTGCTTTTCCTGTTCAAAGTCTCTCCACGTTATGCAAAAACTGGTTGCAGTCAGCCACATTAGCAACTACAAAATAAGTATGACTAAAGGATGAGATGAAAACCAGACACTGCAGTCAGCAGCCTGCAAGGCAGTGGGTGCACACTTGTGATGTGCATGCATCCCAGGCATAGCAGGTACCAATCTATCATAACGGTATAAGCTTTGCAGCTTAAAGAAGCAGAAATCTGAGGGATAAAACAAAAAGGGAAGGTCAGCAAAGGATATTATATTTCTATTAATCTAATGTATGAAAATAATCAAAATATAGCTATGAGGATGGTTTCAATAAATATTCTATGAATAACTCTGGCAGAGATGTGAGAGCACAAAGCTACTGAAACCCAGGTTAAGGAATAAATCATTATCATGATCAAAACAGTTCAAACTGAGGGACCATATTATTCAGTAATCCATATGACATATATCACCATATGAGGCATCTAACTTCCAATGCTAAAAAAAAAAAAATACCTTTCCACTAAGCCTGAGATAATTTTGAGAGATCATCATCATCATTGCGGACCACTCAGTCCTACAAAGTATATCTCTAAACAGGAAAAAACTTACAAAACATTAGTAATTTGGCATTTTATTCCAGTCTATCAATTTCAATGCAAATTATCTCTTATGATTTTAACATTAAAAAATGGATAGCAGATCATTCACTTTAAAGTTTTAATGGATGTTCTTCAAAAGTACCTATCAAGCAAATCTATATTCCAAAATCACACAGCAATCATGCCTTTGAATACAGATCTAACATTCATCTTCAAAATCATAATTTAGACTATTACAACACATATTACAATCTGAACAGTATCATATCATGCCTGCAAATCAAATGCTGTCAAAGAACATGTGGAGAACAAATATCTGACAATTTCTAAACAACCTCTCTGTAGTTCTATACATTCTTTAAAGTTAACTACGTAAAGCAATCACATGCTTTGCATGTACTATAAACACCCAAAAGTTACCAAACTGATAGACCCTCTCTACTTCTTTTAACATTTTTTTTTTCATACTATTTGCCATTTCCCGCGATAGCGAGGTAGCGTTAAGAACAGAGGACTGGGCCTTTGAGGGAATATCCTCACCTGGCCCTCTTCTCTGTTCCTTCTTTTGGAAAATTAAAAAAAAAACATATCTACTTGAATTAAGAAACCTGAACTATACAGATAAAGAAATTTCATCTCTGCACCCAATCACAGCAAAAAGGTGACCTTATACTTCAGCAACAAAATCATCTGATGGCCTATCAAGTGTGCACTTTTCCCTTATAACTGAAAGAATATTTCTGTTTGTGGTGAGTCATCATATTTTTGCAGAAGCTGCTGCAAAAACTGCACTTCACTGCATAGTTTTAAGTCAGAGGAAACAAGTGAGGAAAAAAAAATTGTGAAACAGCCCTACTGCTAAAGAACCACCCCTAAAACTGAGAGAAAACCACATTTTCACTATCATCCACATATTACAATTAATCTACTGAAATATGTAATATGACTGAGTTCATGTAAGAGCATGATTGCAGTACGCAAAGAAAAGAGTTGACCGGATGCAGATCAAAAGTGTCAAACTGAAATATTTTAATCACACGAAGATTCTGCAGTAAAACTTTAAAAATTTTCTGATGAATTCTACCTGCTGAGTAGACTACCATATCAGTGAAATAGCTACCAACTGCTTGCAGTATGAGCAATTAGATTTTTAAAGCATGTATAAAAGGAAAAAGTATTGTCTGATAAAATACTCACATTAAAACTACATGGAAAAACAGTAAGGGTACAGGTTACATGAAATTAAAGAGTTGGGACCGTAGCAATCTTTGAGTTATATATATATATATATGGAAATGAGGAGAGAGAATGAGTTACATAGATACAAGGTCCAACTGAGGTGGTCTGGCAGAGAGAGAGAGAGAGAGAGAGAGAGAGAGAGAGAGAGAGAGAGAGAGAGAGAGAGAGAGAGAGAGAGAGAGAGAGAGAGAGAGAGAGAGAGAGAGAGAGAGAGAGAGAGAGAGAGAGAGAGAGAGAGAGAGAGAGAGAGAGAGAGAGAGAGAGAGAGAGAGAGAGAGAGAGAGAGAGAGAGAGAGAGAGAGAGAGAGAGAGAGAGAGAGAGAGAGAGAGAGAGAGAGAGAGAGAGAGAGAGAGAGAGAGAGAGAGAGAGAGAGAGAGAGAGAGAGAGAGAGAGAGAGAGAGAGAGAGAGAGAGAGAGAGAGAGAGAGAGAGAGAGAGAGAGAGAGAGAGAGAGAGAGAGAGAGAGAGAGAGAGAGAGAGAGAGAGAGAGAGAGAGAGAGAGAGAGAGAGAGAGAGAGAGAGAGAGAGAGAGAGAGAGAGAGAGAGAGAGAGAGAGAGAGAGAGAGAGAGAGAGAGAGAGAGAGAGAGAGAGAGAGAGAGAGAGAGAGAGAGAGAGAGAGAGAGAGAGAGAGAGAGAGAGAGAGAGAGAGAGAGAGAGAGAGAGAGAGAGAGAGAGAGAGAGAGAGAGAGAGAGAGAGAGAGAGAGAGAGAGAGAGAGAGAGAGAGAGAGAGAGAGAGAGAGAGAGAGAGAGAGAGAGAGAGAGAGAGAGAGAGGTGGAGAAAAAAGGGGTGAGGTACTACCCTCATTTATCATGATTCCACAACTAAGGTTAGCTAGTTGTGGGATCATGATGATTCCCTACACAATGCTCTTTCAGTGCAGTACATTCTATTAATGTAAAACAGTCAAACAGCACACAACTTATCAAATGCACTTTCTGTGCTGAGGTGAACACACAACTTTTTTTTCATGTCAATAATAGTAAACATTTTCTTCAGTCATTCAGTGGAGTTATCACCTATCAGATAGCCTAAGAAATCTATTAAAGATGTATTTCACTTATTTTGGAAATTACTGAACTATGTAATGATCAATAAAATACATGGAGAAATGCAAAAGGCAACTGAAAAGTGCCTAAAATAATTCTGTTTCCTTTTCACATAAACTTTAACAATACTGTTGAAGCTTGTTTCCTTTGCCAAATGCTGGAGGTACGATTTACAACAGTGTGATGAAGTGAGGAATTTTGAACGTCAATTATGGTGTAGTGCACGACAAGCAGTGGCTTTCTGAAAGGACCTTGTTGTACATATCAGATTTTCAATTACAGAAAGTTTGTTCAAATACTGTGGAAAGGAGCAATAAGGTGTGTGCCTCTTTGAACAAATTAAAAATTGCATAGAACTGAAGTAAATCCAGACAGTGGATTTAACCTAGGTAAAAGAACCCTGGGAAAAAAGCTGTTACAGAAAGTAACTATTAATGTAATATGTGTTTCAAATGTGTCATTAAACTGGGGTGTTGAGCCACCACAACTGTTGAGGTTTCACTGATCAAATAAAATGGAATCAACAGCAGAGCATAATCAGGATTGTAGGTTAAGGATGTAATCACATGCAAAAAACAACTTCTAAAGTAACAGTCAGCAAACAGGATGTGGACTTAGTTAAGTCTACAGTTACCAGTTTTGCTGTGCTGTCATATGCACTTGTAACAATGAGTTCCACTAAGCAAAACATACTGATTCTACTGGACTTTGCTCACAAACCAGTTAAGACAGCAGTAGCAGCAAGCAATAAAAAGAGAGAACTGAATCATGCAAAAGCCATTCAGGGACCTATAAAACACTCATAGTGCCATAAAAACATAAACTGCGACTAATCTTACTAAAAAAAAAAAAAAAAAGCCAAAATCAGGATGGAGCTAGTTCTTGTCCAATCTTTTAATTCACTATGTAATGGGGACACACTTGAGATTCAGTGTTACACAGGTAAATGCATTTAAGATATGTATACTTGTCAAATCAAACTTAACATATCTATGAGAATAGAATACTCCAAAGACAATAAAATGTTTCTTCATTAGTAAAAAGACTAAAAAAGATATACAAAATATCAAGAAATAACCCACTCTGAGGACTACATAGTATTAAACTCCCCATTTCAATCAAATTTAGTCTTCCTTCAGTAACAAACCACAACTGGGACCACCAAGATGGGAGTGCAAGGATTTCAGCTGACTTACTGCGCTACCCAGGCATTTGTGTTTGTATTGAAGGATTGAATGAGATGGCCAAATTGGGTTGACCCCTCCCAGAGAAGGACATTGACGTTTCTACAGCCATCCCACCGCATACCTCCAGCAGAGTCCCAGCCATTGAAAGCCAGTCCTGGGGCCAGTAAGATTGTTTTAGCGAAGGACTGGTTGCAAGAATTATTAGATAAATAAAGGTCTAAATGTATAAACGTTATCCCCCCAAAGAAAAAATTTGGTTAGAACTACATTTTACAGATCATATAAGAAAAAAAATTAATAGTTTACATAGATTACAGTAATAAAAAGACATGCACATTCATGAAAAGACTAATAAAAAGCATTCGTCACATATAACAAGTTTTAAGTACTGATTCATATAAAAAGTGATGTACCTTTTCAGTAATTCATATCTGCAAGTTCATTCAAGAAAATAATCACAAAAAATTAAGTGCCTCACTAAATACATATATTATCACATTACCATGCAAAAATCTAACTACATCTGGTTACACCATGCTTATGTGCTATCTAGGTACTAGTATGTTTATACCATTAAAATAGCAAATACATGCACATTATTAACTAATCAAAAATGGGTAGCAAATGAATGTGTCGCAAGAGACTGAATTTATACATGCAGGAAATATGGTCCTTCCCCCTAGAATCTGCAAGGAGACCACATGGCATATGTGGGTCTAAATAAGATGAAGTATTTCTTATCCAAAAAACATTATCAGTTCAGTCGTTTGGTTGATTTACATTTTGTAAATACACCACCGCTTTGGAATGAATACTGCAATAAGACACAAATCCAAGAAGAATGCTATAAACCAAACTCAAGAGTTTTGAAAGACAGAAGGTAGGTAACTAGAAAGCATGATACTGAACCACATACTTATGAATAAATGAATAGCAAAGGATGTAGCCAGTTCAGTGTGGACTCTTTTGAATATAAGACTGATAATAATGGAAACAAGTATGGTTGTGGCTGAGAGTAAAATATAAGTTGAAACAATAAAATATGCAAAGAGCAAGGGAAGCACAAGGAATTTAGAAAAAAAGAAATATAAAACATGTATAAGAATGCAGTGAACCTGCTGTATTAGTTTTAAGTATTATCAACAAAGCAAAAAAATTTTCAAGATAAAATTAATTGTACCTAAAGAATGAAAGGAATAATCACTTTGGAAAATCTTATATTAGATCGCATTGCAAAAAAGGCAGATCCATTATTCATTGTTTACATCTAAATCCACAACCCTAATCTGCCCCTCTTTCCTATACTATGAAATGTTGATATAATTTTACAGAACACATTTCAACTTGTTCATGATTTTTATCAACTTTCTAGTATTCCCTCTACTTCTGTTAGCATAATCTTCATCCTTAAAGAATAGAGACATATGAATTCAGGGGATCCCCAGGTCCAGGGATACAAATACATTGGTGAGAAGAATACTTCCCATGTATTCCCCCCCGAGTTGTAGAAGTTGACTAAAGGGGGTGGGAGGGGGACTGGAAACCCTCCCAACCTTTTTCAATTTCTAAAAGGGGAAACAGAAGAAGGGGTCAAGCGGGGAGTGTTCATCCTCCTTGAAGGCTCAGATTGGGGTGTCTGAATGTGTGTGGATGTAACCAAGATGAGAAGAAAGGAGAGATAGGTAGAAAGTATGAGGAAAGGAACCTGAATGATATGATTCTGAGCGAAATGAAGCTCAAGGGTAAAGAGGAAGAATGGTTTGGAAATGTCCTAGGAGTAAAGTCAAGGGTTGGTGAAAGGAAAAGAGCTAAGGAAGGTGTAGTACTACTCCTGAAGCAGAGTTGTAGGAGTATGTGATACAGTGTAAGAGAGTAAATTCTAAATTGATGTGGGTAAAACTGAAAGTGGATGGAGAAAGACGGGTGATTATTGGTGCTTATGCACCTGGTCACGAGACGAAAGATCATAAGAGGCAAGTATTTTGGGAGCAGCTAAGTGAGTGTGTCAGCAGCTTTGGTGCACATGACTGAGTATTAGTGATGGGGGATTTAAATGTGAAGGTGAGTTATGTGGCAGTTGAGGGTATAATTGGTGTACATGGGGTATTCAGCATTGAGAATGGAAACGGTAAAGAGCTTGTGGATTGGTGTGCTGAAAAAAGACTGATGATTGGGAATACCTGCTTTAAAAAGAGAGATATATGTTAGCATACGTATGTAAGTAGGAGAGATGGCTAAAGGGCATTACTGGATTACAGGTTAATTGATAGGTGTGTAAAAGAGAGACTTTTGAATATTAATGTGCTGAGAAGGGCAGCTGGAGGGATGTCTAATCACTATCTTATGGAAGTGAAGGTGAAGATTTGTATAGGTTTTCATAATAGAGGGGAGAATGTTGGAGAGAGGAGAGTGGTGAGAGTAAGTGAGCTTGGGAAGGAAACTTGTGTGAGGAAGTACCAAGAGAGACTGAGTGTAGACTGGCAAAAGGTGAGAGCAAATGATGTGAAGGAAGTGGGTGAGGAATGGGATAAATTTAGGGAAGCAGTGATGGCATGTGCAAAAGATGCATATGGCAAGAGAAAGGTGGGAGGTGGGCAGATTAGAAAGGGTAGTGAATGGTACGATGAAGAGGTAAAGTTGTTAGAGAAAGACAAAAGAGTGGCATTTGGATGATACTTACAAGGAAGGAGTGCAAATGACTGGGAGATGTATAACAGAAAGCAACAGGAGGTCAAGAGGAAGGTGCAAGGTTTGAAAAAGAGGGCAAATGAGAGTTGGGGACAGAGTATCATTAAACTTTATGGAGAATAAAAAGATGTTTTGGAAGGAGATAAGTAATGTGTGTACAACAAGAGAGCAAATGGGAACACTGGTGAAGGGGCCAAGGGGAAAGTAATAACAGGCAGTGATGAAGTGAGAAGGAGATGGAGTGAGTATTTTGAAGGTCTGTTGAATGTGTTTGATGATAGAGTGGCTGATATAGGGTGCTTTGGTCAGGGTGGTGTGCGTAGTTAAGAGCGAAGAGGTAGCGAAAGCTTTGTGGAAGATGAAATCCGGCAAGGGGGTGACTGTGTTGTTGATTGGTTAGTAAGGATATTCAATGTATGTATGGATTATGGTGAAGTTACTGAGGATTGGCAGAATGCATGCATATTGCCATTGTACAAAGGAAACGGGGATAAAGGTGAGTGTTCAAACTACAGAAGCATATGTTTGTTGATTATTCCTGGGAAATTGTATGGGAGGGTATTGATTGAGAGGGTGAAGGCATGTACAGAGCATCAGATTGAGGAAGAGCAGTGTGGTTTCAGATGTGTGGATCAGGTGTTTAGGTTGGAGAATGTGTGAAAAATACTTAGAAAAACAGACGGATTTGTATGTAGCATCTATGGATCTAGAGAAGGCATATGATAGGGTTGATAGAGATGCTTTGTGGAAGGTCTTAAGAGCATATGGTGTGGGAGGTAAGCTGCTAGAGGCAGTGAAAAGTTTTTACCAAGGATGTAAGGCATGTGTACAAATAGTAAGAGAGGAGAGTGACTGGTTCCCAATGAAGGTCGGTCTGTGGCAGGGGTGTGTGATGTCCTCATGGTTGTTTAATTTGTTTATGGATGGGGTGGTTAGGGATGTAATTGTAAGAGTTTTGGAGAGAGGGGCGAGTATGCAGTCTGTTGGGGATGAGAGGGCCTGGGAAGTGAGTCGGTTGCTGTTTGTCAATGATACAGCTCTGTTAGTTGATTCAAGGGAGAAACTGCAAAAGTTGGTGACTGAGTTTGGAAAAGTGGGTGAAAGGAGAAAGTTGAGAGTAAATGTGAATAAGAGCAAGGTTATTAGGTTCAGGAGGGTTGAGGGACAAGTTAAATGGAATGTAAGTTTGAATAAAGAAAAATTGGAGGAAGTGAAGTGTTTTAGATGTCTGGGAGTGGACTTGGCAGCAAATGGAGCCATGGAAAAAGAAGTGAGACACAGGGTGGGGGAGGGGGTGAAGGTTTTGGGAACAACAATGAATGTGTGGAAGGAGAGAATGTTACCTCGGAGAGCAAAATTGGGTATGTTTGAAGGAATAGTAGTTCCGACAATATCATATGGTTGTGAGACATGGGCTATAGATAGGGTTGTATGGAGGAGGGTATATGTATTGGAAATGAGATGTTTGAGGACAATATGTGGTGTGAGGTGGTTTGATCGAGTAAGTAATGAAAGGGTAAGAGAGATGTGTGGAAATAAAAAGAGTGTGGATGAGAGAGCAGATGAGGATGTGTTGAAATGGCTTGGATGTACGGAGGAGGGTGCATGAGTTGGAAATGAAATATTTGAGGACAATATGTGGTGTGAGGTGGTTTGATCGAGTAAGCAATGAAAGGGTAAAAGAGATGTGTGGAAATAAAAAGTGTGGTTGAGAGAGCAGAAGAGGGTGTGTTGAAATGGTTTGGAAATGTGGAGAGAATGAGTGGAGAAAGGTTGACAAAGAGGATATATTGTCAGTGGTGGAGGGAATGAAAGTGGAGACCAAATGGAGGTGGAAAGATGGAGTGAAAAGATTTGAGTGATCGGGGCCTGAAAATGCAGGAGGGTAGAGAAGTGCAAGGAATAGAGTGAATTGGTACAATGTGGTATACTGGGGTCCATGTGCTGTAAATGGATTGAACCAGGGAATGTGAAATCATGGGGTAAGCCATGGAAAATTTTGTGGAGGATTCGAATTTGGCAAGTAGCTGTGGTTTCGTGCATTTACATGACAGCTAGAGACTGAGTGTGAACAATGGCCCTAGTTTGTCTTTGCTAGCATAATGCACATGCAGGGCGAGGGTTGTCATTCAGTTGCGGGTGAAACAGATGATTAAGGGCAGACAGTATTAATTATGTATTGATATTGTAAACGTGTGTGTGTGTATATATTATATTTAATATATAATGTAACTTGAAATGTATAGGTTATGTAGATGTCATGTCAGTGGACGTGTATGTATAACTATGGATGAGGGTGGGTTGCCATTTTTCGTCTTTCCTTCGCTATTCGCTAAACGAGAAGTGACAAGCGACAAAGATCAGAACGGCCCAAGAGAGGATATTCTAAAGAGTTTCAGTCCTGTTCTAAACGTACTCCTAATGAGGAAATGGCATGTATGAAATTTTTATTATATATTAATATCCTGGGGATAGGGGATTAAGAATACTTCCACGTATTCCCTGGTGTGTAGAATGGACGACTATTGGAAGGGAAGCGGGGGGCTGGGAATCCTCCCCTCTCGTTTATTTTTTTTTAATTCAAAGACGGAACAAGAGAAGGGGGCCAGGTGAAGTTATTCACTCAAAGGCCATCCTCTGTTCTTAACGCTACTCGCTATGCGGACATATGGCGAATAGTATGAAAAAAAAATGATAGGATATGACACAATTGCATAGGAACGCGCACCTTCATAGACTACAACTCCACAGCAGAGATCGAACCTGAGGACCTGTGGAACAAGGTGGAATCGTACGAGTTGCTGATGGGCCTGGCTAATAGGAAATAACATTGAAACTATTTGTACTCGAAATCATTGTCTCCGTTGGTTGAGGATGGGGTTCACTCGGTTATTTCCAACAGGTGCACATAGCACATGATTTTAACCGACCTATATACATATAATGAAGTATTATAAGTTTAAGTATGTAAGTGGAGATGGCCAGAGGAGCATTATTGGATTACGTGTAATTTTGACGTGCGGCGAAAGAGAGACTTTGGATGTTAATGTGCTGAGAGGTCAACTGGATAGATGTCTGATATTATCTGTGGAGGCGAAGTGAAGATTGTAGGTTTTCAGAAAAAGAAAATTAATTGGTGAGAGGTGGTGAGAGTAGTGAGTTTGGAAGGATACTTTTGTGAAGGAATAACCAGAGAGACTGATACAGAATGGAAAAATAAGAAACAAGGAGTGTAAGGGTAGTGGGGAGGACAGTGAGATGTATAATTAAAGAAGCATGATGGCTTGCGCAAAGATGTATGGATGAGAAGCGTGGGAGGTGGGTTGTAAAGGTAGGAGGGTGGACTGAAATAGATTTGAGGAATATGTGGTGTGAGGTGAATTGATCAAGTAAGTAATGAAAGGGTAAGAGAGATGTGTGGTAATAAAAAGAGTGTGCTTGAGAGAGCAGAAGAGGGTGTGTTGAAATGGTTTGGTCACATAGAGAGAATGAGTGAGGAAAGATTGACAAAGAGGATATATCTGTCAGAGGTGGAGGGAATGAGAAGTGGGAGACCAAATTGGAGGTGGAAAGATGGAGTGAAAAAGATTTTGAGTGATCGGGGCCTGAAAATGCAGGAGGGTGAGGAGTGCAAGGAATAGAGTGAATTGGTACAATGTGGTATACTGGGGTCAACATGCTGTAAATGGATTGAACCAGGGAATGTGAAAGATCTGGGGTAAGCCATGGAAAATTTTGTGGGGCCTCGATTTGGAAAGGGAGCTGTGGTTTCGGTGCATTATACATGACAGCTAGAGACTGAGTGTGAACGAATGTGGCCTCTGTTTGTCTTTTGCTAGCACTACCTCGCGCACATGCAGGGCGAGGGTGTTGTCATTTCATGTGTGGCGGGCTGGCAACAGGAATGAATAAGGGCAGACAGTATTAATTATGTGCATGTGTATATATGTATAAGCGTGTGTGTGTGTATATATATATATATATATATATATATATGTATACGTTGAGATGTATAGGTATGTATATGTGCATGTGTGGACGTGTATGTATATACATATGGATGAGGGTGGGTTGGGCCATTCTTTCGTCTGTTTCCTTGCGCTATCTCGCTAACACGGGAGAAAGTGACAAAGCGACAAAGAGAACGGGGCCAAGAGAGGATATTCACTAAAGGTTCAGTCCTCTGTTCTAAACGCTACCTCGCTAATGCGGGAAATGGCGAATAGTATGAAATATATATATATATATTATCCCTGGGGATAGGGGATTAAGAATACTTCCCACGTATTCCCTGCGTGTCGTAGAAGACGACTAAAAGGGAAGGGAGCGGGGGGCTGGAAATCCTCCCCTCTCGTTTTTTTTTTTTTAATTTTCCAAAAGAAGGAACAGAGAAGGGGGCCAGGTGAGGATATTCCCTCAAAGGCCCAGTCCTCTGTTCTTAACGCTACCTCGCTATCGCGGGAAATGGCGAATAGTATGAAAAAAAAAAATATATATATGAACAAAGTGCATAGGAACGCGCACCTTCATAGAACATACAAACCTCCAACAGCCAGGATCGAACCCAGGGACCCCTGTGGAACAGGTGGGAATGCTACCGCTAGGCTATGGGCCTGGCTAATAGGAAATAACTATTCGAATACTATGTACTCGAATATCCATTGTCTCACGTTGGTTAGCAATGGGGTCTACATCGGTTATTTCCCAACAGGTGCACATAGCCAGCAGATAGCATTTTACCGAACCTATATATATATATATATAAGTATATATAAGTATACGTATGTAAGTAGGAGAGATGGCCAGAGAGCATTATTGGATTACGTGTTAATTGACAGGCGCGCGAAAGAGAGACTTTTGGATGTTAATGTGCTGAGAGGTGCAACTGGAGGGATGTCTGATCATTATCTTGTGGAGGCGAAGGTGAAGATCTGTAGGGGTTTTCAGAAAAAAAGAGTGAATGTTGGGGTGAAGAGGGTGGTGAGAGTAAGTGAGCTTGGGAAGGAGACTTGTGTGAGGAAGTACCAGGAGAGACTGAGTACAGAATGGAAAAAGAAGAGAACAAAGGAGGTAAGGGGAGTGGGGGAGGAATGGGATGTATTTAAAGAAGCAGTGATGGCTTGCGCAAAAGATGTTTGTGGCATGAGAAGCGTGGGAGGTGGGTTGATTAGAAAGGGTAGTGAGTGGTGGGATGAAGAAGTAAGATTATTAGTGAAAGAGAAGAGGGAGGCATTTGGATGATTTTTGCAGGGAAAAAATGCAAATGAGTGGGAGATGTATAAAAAAAAAAGAGGCAGGAGGTCAATAAAAAGGTGCAAGAGGTGAAAAAGAGGGCAAACAAGAGTTGGGGTGAGAGAGTATCATTAAATTTTAGGGAGAATAAAAAGATGTTCTGGAAGGAGGTAAATAAAGTGCGTAAGACAAGGGAGCAAATGGGAACTTCAGTGAAGGGGGATAATGGGGAGGTGATAACAAGTAGTGGTGATGTGAGAAGGAGATGGAGTGAGTATTTTGAAGGTTTGTTGAATGTGTTTGATGATAGAGTGGCAGATATAGGGTGTTTTGGTCGAGGTGGTGTGCAAAGTGAGAGGGTTAGGGAAAATGATTTGGTAAACAGAGAAGAGGTAGTAAAAGCTTTGTGGAAGATGAAAGCCGGCAAGGCAGCAGGTTTGGATGGTATTGCAGTGGAATTTATTAAAAAAGGGGGTGACTGTATTGTTGACTGGTTGGTAAGGTTATTTAATGTATGTATGATTCATGGTGAGGTGCCTGAGGATTGGCGGAATGCATGCATAGTGCCATTGTACAAAGGCAAAGGGGATAAGAGTGAGTGCTCAAATTACAGAGGTATAAGTTTGTTGAGTATTCCTGGTAAATTATATGGGAGGGCATTGATTGAGAGGGTGAAGGCATGTACAGAGCATCAGATTGGGGAAGAGCAGTGTGGTTTCAGAAATGGTAGAGGATGTGTGGATCAGGTGTTTGCTTTGAAGAATGTATGTGAGAAATACTTAGAAAAGCAAATGGATTTGTATGTAGCATTTATGGAACTGGAGAAGGCATATGATAGAGTTGATAGAGATGCTCTGTGGAAGGTATTAAGAATATATGGTGTGGGAGGCAAGTTGTTGGAAGCAGTGAAAAGTTTTTATCGAGGATGTAAGGCATGTGTACGTGTAGGAAGAAAGGAAAGTGATTGGTTCTCAGTGAATGTAGGTTTGTGGCAGGGGTGTGTGATGTCTCCATGGTTGTTTAATTTGTTTATGGATGGGGTTTTTAGGGAGGTGAATGCAAGAGTTTTGGAAAGACGGGCAAATATGAAGTCTGTTGGGGATGAGAGAGCTTGGGAAGCAAGTCAGTTTTTGTTCGCTGATGATACAGCGCTGGTGGCTGATTCATATGAGAAACTGCAGAAGCTGGTGACTGAGTTTGGTAAAGTGTGTGAGAGAAGAAAGTTAAGAGTAAATGTGAATAAGAGCAAGGTTATTAGGTACAGTAGGGTTGAGGGTCAAGTCAATTGGGAGGTAAGTTTGAATGGAGAAAAACTGGAGGAAGTAAAGTGTTTTAGATATCTGGGAGTGGATCTGGCAGCGGATGGAACCATGGAAGCAGAAGTAAATCATAGGGTGGGGGAGGGGGCGAAAATCCTGGGAGCCTTGAAGAATGTGTGGAAGTCGAGAACATTATCTTGGAAAGCGAAAAATGGCTATGTTTGAAGGAATAGTGGTTCCAACAATGTTGCATGGTTGCGAGGCATGGGCTATGGATAGAGTTGTGCGCAGGAGGGTGGATGTGCTGGAAATGAGATGTTTGAGGACAATGTGTGGTGTGAGGTGGTTTGATCGAGTAAGTAATGTGAGGGTAAGAGAGATGTGTGGAAATAAAAAGAGCGTGGTTGAGAGAGCAGAAGAGGGTGTTTTGAAATGGTTTGGGCAAATGGAGAGAATGAGTGAGGAAAGATTGACCAAGAGGATATATGTGTCGGAGGTGGAGGGAACGAGGAGAAGTGGGATACCAAATTGGAGGTGGAAAGATGGAGTGAAAAAGATTTTGAGTGATCGGGGCCTGAACATGCAGGAGGATGAAAGGTGAGCAAGGAATAGAGTGAATTGGATCTATGTGGTATACCGGGGTCGATGTGATGTCAATGGATTGAATCAGGGCATGTGAAGCGTCTGGGGTAAACCATGGAAAGTTGTGTGGGGCCTGGATGTGGAAAGGGAGCTGTGGTTTTTGGCATTATTGCATGACAGCTAGAGACTGAGTGTGAACGAATGGGGCCTTTGTTGTCGTTTCCTAGCGCTACCTCGCACACATGAGGGGGGAGGGGGATGTTATTCCATGTGTGGCGAGGTGGCGATGGGAATGAATAAAGGCAGACAGTGTGAATTTTGTGCATGTGTATATATGTATGTGTCTGTGTCTGTATGTATATGTGTACATTGAGATGTATGGGTATGTATATTTGCGTGTGTGGACGTGTATGTATATACATGTGTATGGGGGTGGATTGGGCCATTTCTTTTGTCTGTTTCCTTGCACTACCTCGCAAACGCGGGAGACAGCGACAAAGCAAAATAAAAATAAAATATATATATATATATATATATATATATATATATATATATATTTTTTTTTTCTTTTTTTTTTTGCTTTGTCGCTGTCTCCCGCGTTTGCGAGGTAGCGCAAGGAAACAGACGAAAGAAATGGCCCAACCCACCCCCATACACATGTATATACATACGTCCACACACGCAAAATATACATACCTACACAGCTTTCCATGGTTTACCCCAGACGCTTCACATGCCCCGATTCAATCCACTGACAGCACGTCAACCCCGGTATACCACATCGCTCCAATTCACTCTATTCCTTGCCCTCCTTTCACCCTCCTGCATGTTCAGGCCCCGATCACACAAAATCTTTTTCACTCCATCTTTCCACCTCCAATTTGGTCTCCCTCTTCTCCTCGTTCCCTCCACCTCCGACACATATATCCTCTTGGTCAATCTTTCCTCACTCATTCTCTCCATGTGCCCAAACCATTTCAAAACACCCTCTTCTGCTCTCTCAACCACGCTCTTTTTATTTCCACACATCTCTCTTACCCTTACGTTATTTACTCGATCAAACCACCTCACACCACACATTTTCCTCAAACATCTCATTTCCAGCACATCCATCCTCCTGCGCACAACTCTATCCATAGCCCACGCCTCGCAACCATACAACATTGTTGGAACCACTATTCCTTCAAACATACCCATTTTTGCTTTCCGAGATAATGTTCTCGACTTCCACACATTCTTCAAGGCTCCCAGAATTTTCGCCCCCTCCCCCACCCTATGATCCACTTCCACTTCCATGGTTCCATCCGCTGCCAGATCCACTCCCAGATATCTAAAACACTTTACTTCCTCCAGTTTTTCTCCATTTAAACTCACCTCCCAATTGACTTGACCCTCAACCCTACTGTACCTAATAACCTTGCTCTTATTCACATTTACTCTTAACTTTCTTCTTCCACACACTTTACCAAACTCAGTCACCAGCTTCTGCAGTTTCTCACATGAATCAGCCACCAGCGCTGTATCATCAGCGAACAACAACTGACTCACTTCCCAAGCTCTCTCATCCCCAACAGACTTCATACTTGCCCCTCTTTCCAAAACTCTTGCATTCACCTCCCTAACAACCCCATCCATAAACAAATTAAACAACCATAGAGACATCACACACTCCTGCCGCAAACCTACATATATACATATACATATACATATACATATATATATATATATATATATAGGTCATACCAAATCATCCAATGAAGAGATCTCATGTACACAAAAATATCTTTGAATGTAAAACCTTGCAACCATGACTTCTGACCCCCTAGCCTTAAAAATTTTGTAGGCAGCATCTGTGGTACAAGTACGACACATATCCAATCATACGATCTTGAGACCTTGACCACCAAAACTTAACCAAAGATAGATTTTACATAAATCATCTGAGATACAAACTTGATACATATTTCTTTTAGTACTCAAGACCTTATGACCTTAACTTTATAGACCCCAACCACTAATAAGATCTGGGATCAATATTTTATGTCATATCTGTGATACAAGTCTGGTCCTTATACAAATCAAGTAATGAGAAGTCATGAACACCATTACGGAGATAAACTTTCTACTGGTTAATAATTGAGTCACAGGTGTTTCCAGGCTCTGCCAGCAAGTGGTAACACTGTAAGTGAGAAGTCACCTTTGACAAAGCTTTAATATTAGTGGAAGAAAAGAATACAGCACTGTTGAAAACCTTCCCTCTCTAAAGGAGTCCACCATACCCTACTCCCGTATGGGGCACAGCCTTGAACATGCATATAATAATATCAGAATCACATTTAAGTACTTTGATAAGGTGTTTAATAAATCATATACAACTTATAGCAGACCTAAAATCAGAATATACATTTCAAGTATAGTCATCCCAAATACAGGAACATGCAGATTTAACTGAAATGGTCTAGAAAAAAGACCCTGAGATAGGTACCTGAAATAAGAGAGCTGAGTTACATGAAAAGGTAAGAGGATATAAAGTTGCCCACCATTGAAAAGACCAAAATAATGGAAGACTATATTACAACATTCAGGATCCTCAATGCAAAGAAAGAACAACCAGAGGTCACACCAAGAAATATGTTCTAAAGTTTGAGAAACCTTTTCTCTTTCTATGGCAGTGTTCTGCAACAGTAAGATATCTCCAATATTTAGTGGGTTTGGCCCTTTTAACACAACAAATAATTGGTGAGGGAGTGCTTGCTTTCCACACACATAAGTAAACAATATCCTGTGGCAACAGCAGCTTGCCCATTTCAAGCCTGCCTTTCACCAGAGTCCACCATACTGATGACATCATCAACACACTTGCTCATCGGGATTATATGCATCAACCCAAAAGTAAGCATCATTGGTAAAAGTAAATGGAAATAGAAAAGAGAGAGAAGGAAAGCAAGGCAGGGTATGCAAAGTGGAGAATTGCTTATGGGGCTCCAACTTGGAGAGAAATGGTATTTCAAATCCCAAAACCTGTTGATTAATTCTTCGAGCACTGACAATCAAGGTCGCATGAAGGAGGGGAGTTTAGAGAAAAATCCTCCTGGTAAAAGAAAAACAGCCAAAAGTGGAAACAAATGCCTTCTGATAATAATCCAAAGGCAAATCAGAAAGAAACTCTCCTGAAAGAGGAATCCACCCTCATAAAGAGTAGATCCACAACGTTTGGACTAAGGAACCAACTGACAAAGGGGTTCCAGGAATGCCAAAGACCTCTTCTGTTGATTTCCTCCTACCAAAGATTTCTAAGAATGGTCAACATAGAAAGTATCATCCTCACACCAAAGATTATAACATAGAGACCAGTTAAAACCAGTACGACTAATCTCTTAATTCAACAAGAGACACTCATCATGGGTTTTAGATATTCTTGGGTGGAAAAATGAATGCTCCACCTGAAAAATTCTGGTTTCCAAAAGTCTTTAAGATTTCATTGGGCAAAAGTGCCAATCTCTTCAAACAGTCTTCTAAGATCTTACTTATGACAAAAGATCTCATTATAGATTCACCAGTTTTGAGTTCAGCCAAGTGATCTATCTATCCATATCTCTGATGCCCATTCCCTTCAGGAACTACCATCAAAGGATTGGCCACAGCATACGTCAACGCTTATCCCTGTCCTTATGTGCCTCCCTCGCATACTCCATTCCACGCATTCTTCCACCATTTCCCATGTCACAGGTGGTCTTCCTCTCATAGCAACCCCTTTAATCTCACCAAAATCCCACCTTTCATATGCCACACACATCTCATATATTCTAGCACTGCCTCCCTAAATATCTCCCATTCCTCACCCACTCCCCTTGTTTTGTTTCCTCCCTAAATATCTCCCATTCCTCACCCATTCCCCTTTTTTTGTTTACTCTCACTTTTTGCCATTCTACACCAATCTCTCCAGGTGTTTCTCCCCAAAAGTCTCTTTTCCAAGCTCACTTACTTTCACAACCCTCCTCTCATTCATATTTCCTCTTTTCTAAAAATCTTTGATAAACCTTCACTCTTGCCTCAGACATCCCATCACCTGCCCCTCTCAACAATTCACATTCATAAGTTTCTCTTTTACACATGTATCAATTAGTAAGTATTCCTGTAATGCTCTCTTACCACTTTTCCTACTCATCCATATATATCTACGAATGTCCCTCTCTAATGCAAGTATTGGTAATCACCAGTCAACTCCAAAAGCAGTTAAGCATTCCTATTCATCTCAATGAATACCCCCATGTCTCCCACTTATACCCTCAACTGCTGCATTATTGTCTAGTACTTCCATCAATAATCTCTAATACCCAATTTCGTGCATTAAAACTGCCAACACACTTGTTCAACTCATCTTTCGTCATCTTTCTTTTAATGACCAGGTGCAGAAGCACTAATAATCACCCATCTCTCACAATCAATTCTTTTTTACCCACATCAGCCAGGAGTTCACTGTCAATATTTTCTATATTGTATTTGATCATCATTTCCCGCATTAGTGAGGTAGCGCCAAGAAACAGACGAAGAATGGTCCATCCATCCACATACACATATATACATAAATACCCATATATACATATCAACATATAAACATATATATATAAATACTTACAAAATACTTAGAAAAGCAAATGGATTTGTATGTAGCATTTATGGATCTGGAGAAGGCATACGATAGAGTTGATAGAGATGCTCTGTGGAAGGTATTAAGAATATATGGTGTGGGAGGCAAGTTGTTAGAGGCAGTGAAAAGTTTTTATCGAGGATGTAAGGCATGTGTACGTGTAGGAAGAGAGGAAAGTGATTGGTTCTCAGTGAATGTAGGTTTGCGGCAGGGGTGTGTGATGTCTCCATGGTTGTTTAACTTGTTTATGGATGAGGTTGTTAGGGAGATGAATGCAAGAGTTTTGGAAAGAGGGGCAAGTATGAAGTCTGTTGTGGATGAGAGAGCTTGGGAAGTGAGTCAGTTGTTGTTCGCTGATGATACAGCGCTGGTGGCTGATTCATGTGAGAAACTGCAGAAGCTGGTGACTGAGTTTGGTAAAGTGTGTGAAAGAAGAAAGTTAAGAGTAAATGTGAATAAGAGCAAGGTTATTAGGTACAGTAGGGCTGAGGGTCAAGTCAATTGGGAGGTAAGTTTGAATGGAGAAAAACTGGAGGAAGTAAAGTGTTTTAGATATCTGGGAGTGGATCTGGCAGTGGATGGAACCATGGAAGTGGAAGTGAATCACAGGGTGGGGGAGGGGGTGAAAATCCTGGGAGCCTTGAAGAATCTTTGGAAGTCGAGAACATTATCTCTGAAAGCAAAAATGGCTATGTTTGAAGGAATAGTGGTTCCAACAATGTTGTATAGTTGCGAGGCTTGGGCTATGGATAGAGTTGTGCGCAGGAGGGTGGATGTGCTGGAAATGAGATGTTTGAGGACAATGTGTGGTGTGAGGTGGTTTGATCGAGTAAGTAATGTAAGGGTAAGAGAGATGTGTGGAAATAAAAAGAGCGTGGTTGAGAGAGCAGAAGAGGGTGTTTTGAAATGGTTTGGGCACATGGAGAGAATGAGTGAGGAAAGATTGACCAAGAGGATATATGTGTTGGAGGTGGAGGGAACGAGTAGAAGTGGGAGACCAAATTGGAGGTGGAAAGATGGAGTGAAAAAGATTTTGTGTGATCGGGGCCTGAACATGCAGGAGGGTGAAAGGAGGGCAAGGAATAGAGTGAATTGGATCGATGTGGTATACCGGTGTTGACGTGCTGTCAGTGGATTGAATCAGGGCATGTGAAGTGTCTGGGGTAAACCATGGAAAGTTGTGTGGGGCCTGGAAGTGGAAAGGAAGCTGTGGTTTCGGGCATTATTGCGTAACAGCTGGAGACTGAGTGTGAACGAATGGGGCCTTTGTTGTCTTTTCCTAGTGCTACCTCGCACACATGATGGGGGAGGGGGATGGTATTCCATGTGTGGCGAGGTGGCGATGGGAATGAATAGGGGCAGACAGTGTGAATTGTGTGCATGGGTATATATGTATGTGTCTGTGTGTGTATATATATGAGTACATTGGGATGTATAGGTATGTATATTTGCGTGTGTGGGCGTGTGTGTGTGTGTGTACATTGTGTATGGGGGTGGGTTGGGCCATTTTCTTTCGTCTGTTTCCTTGCGCTACCTCGCAAACGTGGGAGACAGCGACAAAGCAAAATAAAATAAATAAATAAAAAAATAAATATATAAACATGTACATATTCATTCTTTCTTGCCTTCATCCATTCCTGGCACTACCACGTCCCACAGGAAAGCATCGCTACCCCCTGCTTCAGCGAGGTAGTGCCCAGAAAACAGACAAAAAAGGCCACATTTGTTCACACTTGGTCTCTAGCTGTCATGTGTAATGCACCGAAACCACAGCTCCCTATCCACATCCAGGCCTCACAGACTTTTCCATGGTTTACCCTAGATGTTTCACATGCCCTGGTTCAATCCACTGACAGCACGTTGACCCTGGTATAACCAAATTGTTCTAATTCACTCTATTCTTTCAACGCCTCTCACCCCGTATGTTCAAAATTTTTTTTACTCCATCCTTCCAACATATTCACCATTTCCCGCAGTAGCAAGGCGGCATCAAGAAAGTACAAATAAAGAAAATGACACAATGGGATGTTGACCCATAAAAGCAGCTAAATAGCAGAAGCAGTTAAGTGGTATGCTAGTCATGCCCTATTGAGTTTCAATAGGTTAGTGAGAGGCAGTTCTGTGACATTAGCATGATGGCAGTTGCTGACTGGTCTAGGGTGGACTTCAAAAGATGAGCAATGACTGCAGATATCATTGAGTTATCTGCAAAGGGTGAGCATATGCTGCGAATATACTGAACTGTACACAAAGGGTGAGCAAAGGATACTGCCTCATCACTGAAAATGAGGCTGGAAAGGGTCTTAGCTAGTATATTTCCAATAAATGTATCTTTCATGTTTGTTGGATAACTCACAGAGGAGATAAATAGCATGATATATTAAAAATATTTACACAAAATTTATTGCAGCATTCTAAAACTCACTTCATAATGGTGATGCTGGCATTAGATTTAGTATTCAGGGTATACAAAATGAGACAACAATCATATGCAAACTAAAAAAAGTAAAAAAAAGATAAACAATTAGATACAATGACACAAATAAGAATCTGTTTGTAAACATTTATCAGCTGCTTACCACAAGATGCTACATCCTGGGCTCACCTTGATGATGATGGCCAGTGTCCCAAAGTGTTAACAAAGCTAGTGATAGGACGTAACAGTTTTGGGTGCAAATAATGATATGCAATTTGGCTCCTTCCTTAACGTTAACTTCAGCTGATGATGGAGGAAATGGGTAATCTAACTGACATTCATCAAATCTTGTATGATTATCAAAATCAATTATATGAAATTAAAGTCTTGGATATGCAGTGAGTCCTTGCAAGTCCATCTCTGATGACTACAGTGATGTAAAGGTTCAGTGCTAAACCTAATTAATAATTTCATTACAGGGTAATGACCAACTGATTCATGGTTGTATGAGGGCCCCCATGTCCAAACACATAAACAAAAAACAAAATCAGAGAGGAAATGTAAAAAAAATCAGTAACAGTGAGTGAAGTAAGTTATATGAAAGGATATCCTCTGAGAAGAGAAATAAATACTCCGCAAGGGGAGTGTGGAATCCAACCCTGAACAAGTGTGTGATGTGTAAGGCAATCATGAATATAAGCAAATTTGTGTGAATACCGCTACATATTCTATCTTCTCAGTGTCCTGTTTTTCTGCAGTTCTAAAGCCTCAAACATCAAATGAATCACATGACAAAATAATCAAATAAACTTGAAAATATTAGAGACCACTGTCATAAGCAATCAATACAGCTGTACTAGTTCTCCATTTGCTCACACATACATTAAAATATTTAGTAAATTCAAGATGCAGAAGTCTAAAATCCATACATAAATCACATGGAAAAGACCCCAGGTGAAGTATTCATAAATAAAGAATCACCATTATAGATGGGCTTGTTAAACCTAAGCAAGGACTTACTTTCATAAGACAGATTAGCAAACGTTTATGGTGCTTCTTGAGGCAAACACTTACTCCCAAGGTTAGTTCTTATCAATAATAACTAGTAACATTCATAATGAGTACTGCTTAAAGAAAGTAACAAAACAAAACAAAAAGAAATGTGATATCAAAAAAGAAAACCTTACAAAATCAGCTGTATTTCTTTGTTGATTAATTTCCTTCCTCTAGTAATGTCCTTGGCATAACTAGAGGAAGACTTACTGTGGGGAGAAATCATCATGCTCTGCCACTTCAGCAACCACCAAAGAATGGCAAGGGCATTGTAAAGAAGTGCAAAACTCAATATGTAAATTGATGTCTAACCTATCTAGAGGAGTTATGCCATTAATGTTGATTGTGTCTTGCCAATTTCTCTATTATCACTTCATAGTTGATTATGTCAAATGCTTTTGTAAAATCTACAATGTTCATTCATGTGTTGTCATTGTGCACTTGTAGCTGTGTTTGTGTGGATTTACCTGATAAACATTCATTTATGAGATTGCTCCTAATGAGATGGTCCATAATGTTTTTCTTCATCATTCTATCTCATGTCTTCATTACTTATATATGTGACATCTGGCTCACTGATCCAACAATTTGTTATGAATTTCGATCCACTCTTGTGTACTGGTGCTAAGAATGCAATTTTGTGTACATCTGCAACATCAATAACAAAGTAGAGGTTTCACTACTTTTAAGAATATGGCTGGGATTCCATCAGATACTAATGCCAAATTCTCTTTAAGCCGTTCAATCACTCTAGTTATGTCTCTTTCTGTTAAAAAGATAAATGTAAGGGAATGCTTGTCAAGGTAACTAAATATTTCAACATCAATATCTTTTGTTTTCTGAGCTGAAAACCAAACTAAATTGGTTGATTAGCATTTAGCAGTTTTTTTTGGGGGGATCATCTCCATATAAATCCCCTACTGTGAATGGTCAAATCTCTAATTCTTTGTTGTGAAGAGAGAGAGAGAATTAATAGAGTTCAGGATATAGACAACAAAAATAGTACGAAAAAAGAATTTAACAATCAAGCTTCAGCTAAAAACAAAATAAAAAGTAATCTTACCAGGCACTATAAAAATCCATCATAATTTAACAGATAGAATTTGGAAACTAAAATTCTGGTGATATATGAGGATGTAAATAAGGATACATGATTCTGATCCATCTTTAAACATGGGTAGAGGAACAATAAACTGAGAAGTTTAAAAAGTAACACAAGATATAATGAAGGTAGTGACTTGAAGTAAGAGATAAGGGTATACATTAATGCTCACAAATGACACTGCAACTTAATACTATCTCAGAACATGAGTTAAGGATTGATAAAACAGGTAATCTTCTTAAATCCGATCAAAATCTAATAAGATTTAACAAAGCTAATGATCACAGTTAATGTTGTACATGTGCAGATACAAATGTTGACTCATCTTTGAACTTTAGCTGAGAATCAGTGAAACAAGATATAGAACCATGTTTAACCAAAGCCAAAAAAGACATAACAAGCTACTTACTGCAATGTACAGTTTAGCATGTAAATATGGATGTATTTACAGATGCATAATTCATTTCCATCTTCAAACCTAAGCTATGGACTGATGTAAAGATCAAAATGACCAAGATTCATAAATATCCATGATCAAGCAAAGCAAAAGGTAAATTTCGAAGCATACATACAGATATCTTAATTAATATCCATCCTCAAACGTCATCTATGGGTCACAGATATGCGAGAACCTCCCCATGTCTAAAGAAAATCCAGTAAGATTAAGCAAAGCCAGTGAGAGGAGACTCTATGTCACAGCATACATATATATATATATATATATATATATATATATATATACATATATATATATATATATATATATATATATATATATATATATATATATATATATATATGAGTGATTCAGCTCCAACTTTGATTTCGAGATGAGGACTGATGAAATGAGAAATTTCCCACTTCCATCAAAATCCAACGTGATTTTGCAAAGCTTGTGAGTGGAAAGTAAAGTTCGACATACCTGTATGTATGGACGAACAGATGCATGTGAGATTCGGCTCCATCTTCAAACGTGAGCTGAGGATCAATGAAATCAGTAATCTTGCCAAAATTATTAATCTAACATGATTAAGCAATGCTTGTGATAAAAAACAAAACTTCAGAATTTATGTATGTATAGATGTACGAACGTATAGAAAAAGATAACATTGTATGCTCCTCCCAAAGAATAGGTGGGATATAATAAATGGTGGATGCAACAGAAATAGGATGCTTACTAAAAAGACCTGCAATACAGTAATGATATCGATAATCAAGATTTTCGCAGTGCATATCAAACAAAAAACTGGGATAATGTCATGCATAGGCCATCTATCATGACACACGCAACTTGACCCCAGAGAAAACCAAAGTCTGCATTAACAAAATAGCTAATGAATGTTAATGACCTTGATCAATATGATGTTACGAGAATGCAGGCTAACAACACTACACAGCTACCCCCTGGATGACAGAGCCATAACAAGATATACTGCAACCCACCACTGTATTTCAGAGGGACTACCAAGTAGCACTTGGTTAGAATAAATGCAGACATTCAGAAGTTTATTCTTCTGCATTTGTTGCATCATGCGCAACAAGCAAAGACACCATGTGTCAGTTACATCAAGTCGCCCATAGTAAATCATGACTCATGTGCCCTCATCACATTAAAGACATGGTAAATCATGACTCATGTGCTCTCATCACATTAAGCATATGTTGAAAAATTCAAGGCAATTCTTGCTAGGGGTAGCATTATGTAATCTCACCCCTGCAACTGCTGTAAGGGGCCATACACGAATGAATTTGTCACAAGGGGGGGGTTGAAGGAGTTGATAGGATATGGGGCACTTGAGAATCAAGTTCCTTGAATGCATTCATAAAGCAAAATGAAAACTGCTGTAGATATGTAGGGCAAAAACAAGATCCTTTAATAAGCAAACGTTCGCTTCTAAACCAACCTTCCATGGTTCCAAACATCATCTAATGATCCTATAAAGGATGGCTTCCACTTATGTATGACAATTTAACTTCTTCCACCACAGTTTAAATTTTCTAACATCATAAGGTCTCTTTCCTTGTCAGGAGGGATTAGGAAAAAAATTCTACTCTCCTCAGTATCCCTAAAGACAACACTATAGATGCACAGCTGTCGACCTACAGGTCATGCATGTGTTGCCACCCTGCACAAAATATGAAAGGTTTTGGATAAAGTAAGTGATGAAGATGAACACTTACATGTAATAGTTGCTGAGAACAATAAAGAAGGAAAACAAAAGAAGAAATAAGTGACTTGTTTTGGCAAGCTCCTCAGCAAATCTACATGCATATTTTTGTTAAAGAAATTAATAGACAGAGTGAAGCAGACATACTACCCTCTGTAGATACCTTCAAAACACATTTATCGCATGACAAAAAATTTTTTCAATACACAAAGTACACATAGCATAATTTTAGAGTTAGAAGCAACTGAAGAAAATTATGATACAACTGGTACTTCTGGATCTTGCTTAGATATAAAGATTTCCTTGCTGAATGTGCAATTACAGAGTACACAATATTTAACAGTGTGCGAGGAGGTAAAACAGGTGGTGATGTCTTGCTCTCTGTTGTATATCTTAATCCAGTGATGAAAAATGTTGTGGCTGATGATATCAACAAGTTTACTGGCCCCCTGCACAGAAGCTAAATATGGATGAAAGGCTAGTATGCATTAACAGATATTTTTCAGTGAGCAAGATTCAATCACAATGGGAGACTCTAACATACTGATGTCTAAGTGGTGGAATCCCTTTCGAGAAGCTCTAGGTGGTGACTAGCTAAACTTGCTTGATTGTGTCTTAATACAATCAGTTGGGGAACTTACTCACAAAAATATATCAGATTTAGTTCTAGCTACAAATGAGGATCTCACTGAAGTTGGAGAAAAGTTTGGTAGAAGTGATAAACAACAAATTACTTTTGAGGTGACTTTCAACACTGCATGGAATGCTGTTTGAAAAAATTCTAATGATCTTTGCACTGCTCTTGAAAGGCAAATCTGGCACAATATCATCAATGAAAATTTAAAGAATGTGGCTTTAAACAGCTTCAGTAAAACTTTCAAAAGGGTATAGAAAATGTGTGTCAAGGGATAGCAGATGGTCTTCCTCCAAAACAAAGATGATATGGTGGAATGATGAAATAAAGAAGCACATGTTGTCTAAGAAAGAAGCATTTAAGAAACTCAAAAGAGACCAATAACCAACATGACAGAATAGATTATGTCAATTTGCATAGAGAAACTAACAGACTTACATATCAAAGGAAACATTAGTATGACGTATATTGCTGAAAATAGCAAAAGAATCCCTAATGAATTCCATTATCATGTTAAAAGCAGGAGTCAATACCCAGTCAAATGGTTTATCAATTTCAAAAAGCAGAACCTTGGTTCATTACAATGAAGCCATTGGAAAAATCTTAAATTATCTTTTTATCATATCTATTCATGACTGAAGACAACTCAAGTCCTCAATTCAGTTTAAATGCTAAGAGAAAATGCTCTGCAAAATATTGACACAGAAGCAGATGTACCATCGGCAATAAATGGACAAAGTAAATAAAACTGCAGGCCTAAATATGTTAACCAAAAACAATAGAAGAGGTGAAACATGGGACACATCAGCCTTTGACTGGTCTTTTCAATAAGCCACTTGCTATGGGGAAAGTTCCAGGGAATGGAAGTTTGCCAGTGTAACAACAATATTCACAAAAGGTAATATGTCACTTCCCAGAAATAATCATCCAATCAGCTTAACAATGTAGTTGGAAAACAGGTAAACTATCGTTTAGAACAAAATTGTGAAGAATTTAGTTTATCAACCCTTGATAAGTGATTCCCAGCATGGTTTTAGATGAAATCATTCATGTCTGACAAATTTACTTTATTTCTTTTAAGATGTAATCGGGATATTTGAAAGTATAACAGATGCTGTCACCTCTTTAGATTTTCTAAATGCACTTTAGAAAATTCTGCATCAAAGGTTAATACCAAAACTTAATTACATGATACTGATGGGGTTGTACTTCAGGGTTTAGAAGAACAAAGAGTAGCAATTAATGGTTAAACCTCAGAATGGTTGATCATAACAAGTGGTGTGCCACTAGGATACGTTTTAGGATGAGTTTTCTTTCTCATATATACTAACGATAAAGACAAAAGGTTGCATTATAAGATATTAAAATTGGCATACGATATCAAACTGGGAAATAAACCTACAACTGTAACTGAACATATGCACCTTCAACCTGACACGGACAAATTGATGGCTAAGACTCATTCGTGGCAAACGAAATCTAATATTGATAAGCTCAAAGTTTTACAAATCAATACTAAAAATGAAAATGCAAGCTACTGTATAAGTTCTGCTGAACTACCAAAAGGTAAATGAGGAAACAGACATGGGTGCAATAATCTATGGTGACTTAAAGCCAAGTAAGCAGTGCACAGAATCAGTAAAAAGGATGAACAAAATTCTTGGCTTCATAAGGTCTTTCAAATTTAAGTCAAGAAATCATCCTAATTCATCATAATTCAGTGATCTCAAATACAATGCAGAAATTTGTTCAGTTCATTCAAATGGTCAAGAATGTTCACTAAAAATCATTTGTTCTTTGGGATGTTTCCTGCAAGTCCAAACCTCATAACAAATGGATCTATACACATAAGCATAACAATCACATGATTTCTAAATAACATTGAGAACAAGATAAATTCCATTTGCTAAGGTATATCAGGTAAGGATTTCCAGTATTCTGTTGATTTCTAGGTGTTTCACCCACGCTGACAACACTCGTCACCATATTTTTTCTATGCTTCACAGCCCTCCTACAAATGCTTTTATTTACTTTCAAAGGATTAACAGATTTCATTAGACATCATTTGAACCCTTCTAAATTACTTCTACTAAGTGTTAAGAGTCCACTAGTACTGTTTCATCCTAGACCATAAATTATTTCTGTGCAGCCCCTAACTTAATAAATCAACAAGAAGAAACTTGCTTAAGTCTTCCTGAGTATACTACATTCAACTCAAATATAAGTCTAATTCCCTTTGTACTAATATACATATATTCTTCTCTTACCAGAAGTTTACTAGAAACGAAATACCTACAAACAATTTCTATCCACTAAAAATCTCAATATGCACAAAGCCTGGCTTAAATATGAAAGGTTGAACACAAACATTATGCACACCATGCATTTCATACCAAGAGTAAAATCAATCAAGGAAAGTGTGGCTTATCAACCTATTAGTTCTCATGTGGTTCTGGGTAAGTGAGATTATTCTCTGCTATACAATAAAAACAATAAAAAAACTGAAAAAATTAAGGGCTCTGTGAATTATTCAAGCTCACCCTCAGTCATGATTACAAGTGAAGAATCCACTGAGGGGAAAAAAAAAAAAGTGATGGCTTTTTACATGGAATATCAACATGAAAAAAAAATCACAACTAAAGAATGCATGAGTGTATATAAACAAATTTGACATATCAGAAAGAGAAAGATAAAATCTCTAAAATAAGCTAAAGTGAAACAATAAATACACTTGATTTATATAACCTATTTTGTATTCTATGGCATATTACATGCACTTTTTCCCCAAAAAATACCTTCTGAGATCAGTCTTACATGTCAATGGATTGGCATTGGGGGTTGCAGCTGTCAGTACTAGAGTAGAACCCAATCTTTCCTATTTGACACACTGGTCCCCAGATGACCCATAATGAAATATCTCAATGGATTGGCCTTGGGGATGCAGCTGCCAGTACTAGAGTAGAACCCAATCTTTCCTATTTGATGCACTGGTCCCCAGATGACCCATAATAAAATATCTATGATTACAAATCATCAAAGAAGAAAAGAAGTGAAATCAATAAAATATAAAAGCCTTTAGATGAAACCATGGAGGGGGCTACAATTCAATGGTTTCATGTCTTTAGTTTCCAAAAACTTACCAGTAATAAGGTTATAACCTACATGAACAATTATCTTCTACATCTGTGATATATTTCTTTCAAACAAACAAACCCCCACTGGCTTAACCAAACTAAATTACAGAAAAGAGTCAAAGGAATTAGGCTGACTAACTCAGTCGGCCATTTGCAGGCTGCTTTGGTAAGGTATATCAGAGAAAGTAGGATAGCTATTTCCTTTCTATTTGATAATAAATCATCAAATAAAGGAAGCATGCAGTATCAATGTATCACATCAAGAAATGAAGCGTGAATGAATATGGCCTTTTTTGTCTGTTTTCCTGGCACTACCTCACTGAAGAAGGGGGTAGCTATGCTGTTTCCTGTGGGACGGGGTACCAACAGAAATGGATGAAGGCAAGTAAGTATGAATACATATGTACATGCGTATATATGTATATGTCTATGTATATGTATGTATATATATATGCAATTATATGTCTATGTATATGTATGTATATATATGCAAAAGTGTACACGTTGGTACATTAATGTATGTATATGAGTGTGTATGGGCGTTTATGTATATATATGTATATGTGAGTGGATGGGCCATTCTTCATCTGTTTCCTGGTGCTACCTCACTGATGTGGGCAACTGCAATCAAGTATAATAATGATAATAAAAAAAATGAAAATTTTTTTTTATCTTTCCTTTGAGAAATTGGAGAAAATGAAAAACCTTTCTTTCAAAATGTGCCAGGTCATAGTTACTGCAAAAGACATGATAGGGTAGAGAATTATGAAGCTTTGCGGGGTACGGAAAGAAACAAAAATCAAAGCGGCCCACCCTTAAGCTGCCAAGAGCCAGACAGACATCATATAACACACCACCTTTCCGAGTACTGTCTGGTCTAGCTAGTAGTGGGGGGACATAAGCAGCCAGCTCTTGGGAGCAAACACCAAAGTAATACCCAGAGAAGAGGGAAAGTGAACCAACATTGTGGTAAAAGACAAGCACTCAAATTTTGAAGTTACCCTGGGATAGCTTAAGAGTTGAACCGCTTTCGATTCAACTCTTTCAATGAAGGATGCACAGCTAGAACCACCCAAGATGCGAGATCAGTGCTCCGTACAAAGACGAATCAATCTTTTGCATAAATGGAACTACTGCTCAGAAGAAATAAAATTTTGATATCTTAACAGGACTCCCCCCAGTTTCTTAGAAGCAGACTTAGCTATTTCCATAATGTGGGGTTTCAAAGATAGTGTGGATGTTACAGTAATATTGATATGTTCATTGATTCAAGCAGTTGTAAGGAATTTTTGACAGAGAGACAGGTAGAAACTGGGTCTTAGGAAATTTAACTTAACCGGATTTCATTTAACCCACAGATATCCAGTTCAAGTCTAAGTATATAGAGGAAGTTTTGCAGACTGAGTGATAGAAGGAACAGAATTGAAGGATATGGAGGAATGCAGTGTTGAGTCATCAGCATATGAGTGCATTTGGTTCTTTGTGAAAGAAAAGAAATTGTTGATAAAAAGGAGAAAAAGTGTAGGAGGTAGGACACAACTTCAAGGAATACAGCTGTTGATGAAGAAAGGGGCAGAGGCTAATTTTTCATCAAGGAGATAGATCAGCCAGAGAGGAAGCTAAGTGAGGAAGGAAAGCCAGAAAAGGGGAGCTTAGAGATAAGACCCCAATGACACACCTTTTTAAAAGCTTTGGATATGTCAAGGGCAACTACATAGGATTCCTCAAAATCTTTCAGGAATGATGACCACACATTAGTAAGATAGGAAAGAATATAGCCAGTGGATGTCGCCTTAAGGAAGCCATACTGGTGATGAGAAAGAAGACTGCGAGATTCAAGAAGTCTGATGATAAGGGAGTTGAAAAGGGATTCAAAAACTGGAAATAGTAATTGTCAAAGTTACAGGACAATAGTTAGATGGGTTAGAATGCAATAGGAAAATAGTTAGAGAGGTTAGAATGGTCACCCTTCTCAGGGATGGGATGTACCAATTCATGTTTCCAAGATTTTCAAGAAAAAGGAAAAGTTCTGGTTTTTAAACAGAAATGGAACACATGAACAAGTACAGGTGCAAGCTCAAAGGCACAATCTTTCAGTACACTGAGATGGATGCAATCAGGACCATAAGCCTTGCTTGAGTCCAGAGAGAGAAAAACACTTTTCAGACAGTTTGAAAAGAGATTACAGCAAGGGGCATAGAATTAGTAAGAAGAGCATCAGGGGGTAACAGAAAGTTAGAGTCATCCAAGGTAGAGTTACAGGAGAAATGGAAACCAAAGAGAGTTGCATTACCTATGGGAGAGATAGCTATAGCACAGTAAGAACAGAAAAGTGAGGGATATTCAAAGCAAAAGAAGTTGTCAGCAATGCCCTTAGCTAAAGACTAGAAGGACCTATCAGTGAAAGACAATGAGAGTTTATCACACTTCCTTTGAATAAAGGAATGCTTTGCTTCATGAATAATGTACTTGTGATGGTTACAGGCAGTGATAAATTGTGAATGTGAGTTGGGGGAAGTAAAGTTTTTCCAAGTCCAATATGCCTGATCCCTTGCCTGAATGGCCTCAGAACAGGAACGGTTCAACCACGGATTTTTGGAAGAGTTTGTCTTCAACGAAGAGGAGATAAATGCTTCCATTCTCACACCAATAACCTCTGCTATGTGTCTAGTGGAGACAGAAGCATAACTACCTAAGAGACAGTAATTTACCCACAGAAAGTCAGACAAGATTTTTTGTAAGTTGTTCCAGTCAGCTTTGTTGAGGAGCCAATATTTACATTAAGGGGCTCTGAAGGGAAGGTGCCATCTAAACATACATTTATGAGAGTGTGATCAGATGAATAAATTGTGGAAGAGATTGTGCAGTTACAGTACATGAAATAAGAGGTGAAAAACAGATCCAGAATATTACAAGAATGGTCACACTGGTCAGCAATATGGGTGGGGTGGAATATAATTGCTCTAGATCATTAAGAATCGAGAAAATGAGGGCTTCAATCCCCCATCATCCATATGGCAAGAATTCAACCATTCCCTGGGGTGAATGTTGAAATACCCTTAGTAGAGGATCTCGGATCATGGTTGAGAGGATGCCACAGTCCCATGGCATGAGTTTAGATAGTCCAAGTCAATATAATCTATAAAATTAGGAAAGCAAGGCAAAACAATGAAAAAGAGTGGTAGCTGGGAGACAGACCTTGAGCCACATAACATCAAAATTTAGGGACACAAGAGCCTTGAAGTGTGCAACAGTTGTGATGATATTACAGTAAGCACAAACACCACCTTTGAACTGGATTCATGGGTAGAGATTACAGTTGGATATGTTTGCTGATGATATTGCACTGGTGGCAGGTTCGAAGGAGAAAATGGAGAAGTTGGAAAACGAGTTTGGAAGTGTGTGTGAAAGAAGGAAGCTGAGAGCAAAGCTGGGCACTAAAGTGATAATCTGAAAAATATTGATCTTAGTTAATTTTTTTACCGAACTATCATCAGAAGTTTTTTTTTTTTTTTTTTTTTTTATACTTTTTCGCTGTCTCCCGCGTTTGCGAGGTAGCGCAAGGAAACAGACGAAAGAAATGGCCCAACCCACCCCCATACACATATATATACACACGTCCACACACGCAAATATACATACCTACACAGCTTTCCATGGTTTACCCCGGACGCTTCACATGCCTTGATTCAATCCACTGACAGCACGTCAACCCCTGTATACCACATCGCTCCAATTCACTCTATTCCTTGCCCTCCTTTCACCCTCCTGCATGTTCAGGCCCCGATCACACAAAATCCTTTTCACTCCATCTTTCCACCTCCAATTTGGTCTCCCTCTTCTCCTCGTTCCCTCCACCTCCGACACATATATCCTCTTGGTCAATCTTTCCTCACTCATTCTCTCCATGTGCCCAAACCATTTCAAAACACCCTCTTCTGCTCTCTCAACCACGCTCTTTTTATTTCCACACATCTCTCTTACCCTTACGTTACTTACTCGATCAAACCACCTCACACCACACATTGTCCTCAAACATCTCATTTCCAGCACATCCATCCTCCTGCGCACAACTCTATCCATAGCCCACGCCTCGCAACCATACAACATTGTTGGAACTACTATTCCTTCAAACATACCCATTTTTGCTTTCCGGGATAATGTTCTCGACTTCCACACATTTTTCAAGGCTCCCAAAATTTTCGCCCCCTCCCCCACCCTATGATCCACTTCCGCTTCCATGGTTCCATCCGCTGACAGATCCACTCCCAGATATCTAAAACACTTCACTTCCTCCAGTTTTTCTCCATTCAAACTCACCTCCCAATTGACTTGACCCTCAACCCTACTGTACCTAATAACCTTGCTCTTATTCACATTTACTCTTAACTTTCTTCTTCCACACACTTTACCAAACTCCGTCACCAGCTTCTGCAGTTTCTCACATGAATCCGCCACCAGCGCTGTATCATCAGCGAACAACAACTGACTCACTTCCCAAGCTCTCTCATCCCCAACAGACTTCATACTTGCCCCTCTTTCCAAGACTCTTGCATTTACCTCCCTAACAACCCCATCCATAAACAAATTAAACAACCATGGAGACATCACACACCCCTGCCGCAAACCAACATTCACTGAGAACCAATCACTTTCCTCTCTTCCTACACGTACACATGCCTTACATCCTCGATAAAAACTTTTCACTGCTTCTAACAACTTGCCTCCCACACCATATATTCTTAATACCTTCCACAGAGCATCTCTATCAACTCTATCATATGCCTTCTCCAGATCCATAAATGCTACATACAAATCCATTTGCTTTTCTAAGTATTTCTCACATACATTCTTCAAAGCAAACACCTGATCCACACATCCTCTACCACTTCTGAAACCACACTGCTCTTCCCCAATCTGATGCTCTGTACATGCCTTCACCCTCTCAATCAATACTCTCCCATATAATTTACCAGGAATACTCAACAAACTTATACCTCTGTAATTTGAGCACTCACTCTTATCCCCTTTGCCTTTGTACAATGGCACTATGCACGCATTCCGCCAATCCTCAGGCACCTCACCATGAGTCATACATACATTAAATAACCTTACCAACCAGTCAACAATACAGTCACCCCCTTTTTTAATAAATTCCACTGCAATACCATCCAAACCTGCTGCCTTGCCGGCTTTCATCTTCCGCAAAGCTTTTACTACCTCTTTTCTGTTTACCAAATCATTTTCCCTTACCCTCTCACTTTGCACACCACCTCGACCCAAACATCCTATATCTGCCACTCTGTCATCAGACACATTCAACAAACCTTCAAAATACTCATTCCATCTCCTTCTCACATCACCACTACTTGTTATCACCTCCCCATTTACGCCCTTCACTGAAGTTCCCATTTGCTCCCTTGTCTTACGCACCCTATTTACCTCCTTCCAGAACATCTTTTTATTCTCCCTAAAATTTACTGATAGTCTCTCACCCCAACTCTCATTTGCCCTTTTTTTCACCTCTTGCACCTTTCTCTTGACCTCCTGTCTCTTTCTTTTATACTTCTCCCACTCAATTGCATTTTTTCCCTGCAAAAATCGTCCAAATGCCTCTCTCTTCTCTTTCACTAATACTCTTACTTCTTCATCCCACCACTCACTACCCTTTCTAAACAGCCCACCTCCCACTCTTCTCATGCCACAAGCATCTTTTGCGCAATCCATCACTGATTCCCTAAATACATCCCATTCCTCCCCCACTCCCCTTACTTCCATTGTTCTCACCTTTTTCCATTCTGTACACAGTCTCTCCTGATACTTCTTCACACAGGTCTCCTTCCCAAGCTCACTTACTCTCACCACCTTCTTCACCCCAACATTCACTCTTCTTTTCTGAAAACCCATACTAATCTTCACCTTAGCCTCCACAAGATAATGATCAGACATCCCTCCAGTTGCACCTCTCAGTACATTGACATCCAAAAGTCTCTCTTTCGCACGCCTGTCAATTAACACGTAATCCAATAACGCTCTCTGGCCATCTCTCCTACTTACATAAGTATACTTATGTATATCTCGCTTTTTAAACCAGGTATTCCCAATCATCAGTCCTTTTTCAGCACATAAATCTACAAGCTCTTCACCATTTCCATTTACAACACTGAACACCCCATGCATACCAATTATTCCCTCAACTGCCACATTACTCACCTTTGCATTCAAATCACCCATCACTATAACCCGGTCTCGTGCATCAAAACCGCTAACACACTCATTTAGCTGCTCCCAAAACACTTGCCTCTCATGATCTTTCTTCTCATGCCCAGGTGCATATGCACCAATAATCACCCACCTCTCTCCATCAACTTTCAATTTTACCCATATTAATCGAGAATTTACTTTCTTACATTCTATCACATACTCCCACAACTCCTGTTTCAGGAGTATTGCTACTCCTTCCCTTGCTCTTGTCCTCTCACTAACCCCTGACTTCACTCCCCAGACATTTCCAAACCACTCTTCCCCTTTACCCTTGAGCTTCGTTTCACTCAGAGCCAAAACATCCAGGTTCCTTTCCTCAAACATACTACCTATCTCTCCTTTTTTCACATCTTGGTTACATCCACATCATCAGAAGTAATCTTATGTAATTGTTATTGAACCAGTTAACTTTTGATAACGATTTTTTAGTCTGATAATGTCTTATTTTTTGTCTGATGAAATCTTTATCATTTACATTTTCTTTTTAGGTTCTTCAGTGTAACTCTTATTCTTTGTTGTTAATTCTATTCCTTGGAATAGGAAAATTTAAACTATAATCAGTTACATAACTGATATACTTTGTTGTTCACTCTATTTGTTGTTATTTTATATGTACATATGATAATGTCACGTGTTATATAAGTAAAATATATACCTCAGATATAATGTTTTTTTCTGGTTTGCATATCCAACAGAATCATGTAATAATCAATTTTCATCATTTCTGTAATGTGATGAAAATCAAATGGTTTGTAAAATAATACAAACAAATATAAAAAGCAGATTAATCTTCACCTTACATTTTATGCTATCAATAGCTTGGCCATCAAACACACCATTACTGACTCCCTCCTGGACCCTGGTTCTAACTCCCGCAGTCCCTGCTCCCTTCCCTCCCCTATACTGTTTCCATGCGGAAGTGGACATGTCCATGGATCTTGTTGTTTGACAGTTGCCAATCATCTGGCAGGGGAAGAAACTCTATTAAGATTCATGAACTACGTAATCATCATGTTTAAAACTCAATAAAATACTTTAAAAATTAAAAGTCTATTAAGCACTAGAGTTCCAAAACTTGTAGAAAATGCTTACTAGTTCTTGAATTTAGCATAAGTAAGCATTTTGTATGGTTTTTTAAGCATGGTTCTGTGTTCTCTAAATTTTCATTAAAAAAGTTATGATCATTATCATTAACTTCTGATAATTAGGTATTAAAACTATCAGGTTATTGATACCAGACTTAAAAATTGGTGTTATCAGATTATTGTTATTGAACTTAACTTTTCAGTTATCAGCGCCCAACACTGACTGAGAGTATATGTAAATAAAAGCAAGGTTATTAAGTTAAGCCAGGTTGAGGGAGAATTTACTTGGGGTGAGAGTTTGAAAGAAGAAAACTGAAGCAAGTAAAGTGTTTTACATACCTGGGAGTGGGCATGGCAGTGAATGGAACCAAGGAAGTGAAAGCGAGTTACCACGTGGATGAAGGGTAATGGTTCTGGGAGCGGTGAAGGATGTGTGGAAAAAAAGATCATTGTCTGAGAGGGCAAAAATGGGGAAGTTTGAAGGTACAGTTGCCCAAAAATTATATGGCAAATATGAAGAAGTTTGTAGGTATAGATGTTCCAACATTATATGGTTGTGAAGCATGGACTATACATAAGGCTGTGCAGAGGAGGGTTAATGTGTTGGAAATGATATGTTTGAGGACAACATGTGGTGTGAGGTGGTTTGATCAAGTAAGTAATGAAGGGGTATGAAAGAGGTATGCTAATAAAAAGAGTGTGGTCGAGAGCTGAAGAGACTGTGCTGAAATGGTTTGGATATATGGAGAGAATGTGTGAGGAAAGGTTTTGTTAAAAGTGGAGGGAACAAGGAAAATGGGAGACCAAGTTGGAGATGAAAGGACAGAGCAAAAAAGATTTAGAGCAACTGGGGCATGAGCATGCATGAAGGTGAAAGACGTCCACAGGGTAGTGTGAACTGGAAAAAGGTGGTATAAAACGGTCGACATGTTGTCAATGGACTGAACCAAGGCATGTGAGGCATCTGGGGTAAACCATGAGAAGGTGTGTGGGGCTTGGTTGTAAATAAGTAGCTGTGGTCTTGGTGCAGCACAAATGACAACTGGAGAATGAGTGGAAACGGCCTTTCTTTGTCTGTTCCTAGCGCTATCTTCTTTAGTTATTTTTCTAGACCTCCCCATTCGAATTGCCCTGCCATAACATAATTTTCTATTCCGCTCATAGCATTTGATATCTTCTTATCACTGATACAAACATGTCCAGGACACTAACAGCATTCCACACCTTATGTTTTGAGTGGATTCTTACAAACCAATTTTCAACTTTTTCAACTATAGGTAGCATTGGAACAGTGTCATGTGCCTTGGAGAGGACTCTTGGAGTCAGAATAAATTTTCTTGATAGTTTTGATATGGGGGAGTCCTCTTCAATAACTACAGCAAAGCCTAAACCTCCATGACATTTTGAGACACCAGTAAGTATCTTTGTTTCATTTGCATGAACAGTATCAAGCTGAAGGAAGTCTTTTTTCTTATATTAAAGAAGCAATATTGCTCTTGGTTGTTTTCATCCATTCCCTGCAAAGTTTGATTTCAGGAACCTTCCTAGGAGGGAACCAAGCAAAAGCCTACTTCTTGAACTGAGTTTAAATCCAAACCACTCTCGTTAATGACTTTTCCATTCTCATGTGAAAGGATTAAAAGAATATTGGATGTTGATCAAATACTTAAATCCTCCCTGCAGCAAAAGCATACTCATATATAGGGTTAGTGGGGTTGGTTTTATCCTAAAGAAGTACTTAAAGCCAAGTTCTTCACATCTGCTAGAATCTGCACACAAAATATCAATATATCTGAGTGCTCCAATGCATATTCTAATATCAAGATTAAGGTCAATGTCTACCATTTCTCTGTAATGTTTTCCTATCTGCTTCCCTGGAGCAGAGACACACTACCTTTAAATTGTGTACCAATTCTGTCACTTTATTTGTAAGTTTTTAACATGTGGGGCCTATGTCAATCTGTTATTGAAAATTATGCCTCCTTTTTAAAGGAAATAAGAATAGGGTTCAGCTGTTCTTATAAAATGCAATTCTACAGTTTTTTGACCAGAGATATTAAAACCAGTCATCTGCCCAACTGTTAATCTTGTGAACAGTAGCTTGCAAACATCTTACAGCAATTCCAGGAGAAAATGATACACAAAAGATAGCCAAATCATTAACAAAGAGGGATAACCTAACATAACCTGGAGGAGTGTCTGCAACACAATTAAAGGTGACAATGATGCAATTTATACTTAATATGCTGCCCTTTGGTACACCTTCCTATGGGAATTCATTTGAGAACACACTACCAACCTATCTCTTGACAAAATCTAATAGCCTTTTCTTTTCAATTTACAAAAAATTACCACTCTGAGGGTACAATAAAAGTTTAGACCAACCACAGCCAAATGGTTAATACTGAGTAACTGCTACTCTTTTTAACATAGAAAAAAGTTAAATGTTTTGGCAGTAAGCTTCTCTGATGCACTGTCAATCATAAAATTTGTCTGCATACAATTTTTGACAAGTTGGGATGGGAAGAAAGGACCAACCACACTAAAAAAGTCAGTGGATGGGTGATAAATGCTTCAGCATGTAAGAAAATTTAAGCAGTACAATATGGCAATTCAAAAGGGCTGAGGGCAGCCATGGATGAAACACACCACTGTTTGGCAATCACCGTTATACAGCTGAAAGAGGGACATTTCCATTGTGAAAAAAAAAGTCCTGAAGCAACACTAAGCATATGAATACTAAAAACATCCAGCCAACCTCACCATTAGATGGTAAGTAAAGTTTTGGCGTTTATCAAAAAAAAGGGGGAAGTGTACAAGATTATCCTTTACCTTACACGAAATTTTCTCAAGAAACTGAAGCAGCATATCCATAATTGAATCTAATACATAAACTTTTGAAATTCACATCTGACATACAAGGCACAGACAAGGAAACAACAAAACCAATCATGACTGCATAATAACCCAAGAAAAACATCATTACCTGTTAACCATAACCCAAATGAGCAAGTATGTATGCCACTGTTTACATGGACTTGGCTGGACCTAAGTCATAAATCAACCAACATATTTTTCAATTACTGAGGGCTCTCATAAGAATGTAGAGTACTATAGCTATGTCAATCTTTTTCAAATGTTTAGATATAAAAACAACGTGGGATATCCGAAAAAATCCATTAAATGATAAGGAGGTTGGTGATAATGTGCAATGAATACCAATGCTGTAGTTACACCAATAACAGGGTGAATAACAGATCATAGCAAAGGAATACTGAACAAATGAGGAACACTTCAATCGGTAATATAAGTTTCAAACTTTCTACACTAACACAAACACTTGTGTAAAAATACTTTGTAAATACATAAAAAAAGGAAAAAGTATGGACCTAAAAGTAAGTACAATTTTCCTAGGATGATGTCTAACACCAGTGATGAGTACCAAAGACTCACCTGACATAATGCAAACCCCTTCTGCAATTAACCAGCATGAGATGTATTTGTATAGTGTTATCTTGGCCCAGAGTCCCACCATCATGTGACGCTGCCACAACGTGAGAGCCTATAAAAAAGTAATGCTTTCAAAATAAAATGATAGTCACATTTAAGTACTACCAATGCCCAGATCTCTAAAAACAAGGAATAAGACCTACTTAACAACAGTGACCAAAAAGATATTCAAATACTTCTGAAGAATCGTACTATAAAATTGTCTACTTATCCATCTAACATCTTTATCTCCAAACTCATTGGGGAGGATCAGATGCATATACCCATGCATCTTTTGAGGGAATTAATTCTGAAAATCTGGAGCACCCACACCCAACTCTGTAAACTAGCAAATGACAGAGTAGCCCATATCCCAAGGGTAAATTTGCTAACTTAAAAACCTAACAGTAGAAATATAGCAATAAAAATCCCATTTTTTTCTAACAAAATAATCCTCTCTTACATTGTATTCTTCTGAGTTGATGAATGCATCAGGTATCCAGCTGATTCCCACTTGATAGACTGTGAGATACACGAGTCCTAATCCTCCACGAAGTAGTCCAGGTAGCAAACAAGGTGGCAGCTCACAACCAACCAATGTTCCCTGTGTAAAGTATTATGATGTGCTTAGCATATAAATACACATAAGAAAAAGGCACACCCCAACCATCATTTATAAAATCAATCAAAAATTTTTAGCAAATTTTGCACTCTTTGGGCTACCCATCTGTATCCTTAATCCATCTTCAGCTACATAGCACAATGGTCAAACACAATCTTCAAACACTACAATCATGGCACATTCATTCATCCTTACTGTGCTAAAATGAATCTCTTCATTCACTGACATTTCACCTCATCTTTGGGTACCCAAAAATTACTACAATTTTTCTCTTATATATATCTATCTTATCTATCATATTTTGTCTCTGTCTCCCGTGTTAACGAGGTAGTGCAAGGAAACAGACGAAAGAATGGCCCAACCCACCTACATTCACATGCATATACATACACGTCCACACACGCACATATACATACCTATACATTTCAACGTATACATGCATATACATACACAGACGTATACATATATAAACATGTACGTATTCATACTTGCTGCCTTCATCCATTCCCGTCGCAACCCCACCACACATGAAATGGCATCCCCCTCCCCCCATGCACATGCGAGGTAGCGCTAGGAAAAGACAACAAAAGCCACATTCATTCACACACAGTCTCTAGCTGTCATGTGTAATGCACCGAAACCACAGCTCCCTTTCTACATCCATGCCCCACAAAACTTTCCATGGTTTACCCCAGATGCTTCACATGCCCTGGTTCAATCCACTGACAGCACGTCCACCCCAGTATACCACATCGTTCCAATTCACTCTATTCCTTGCACGCCGTTCACCCTCCTGTATGTTCAGGCCCCAATCACTCAAAACCTTTTTCACTCCATCCTTCCACCTCCAATTTGGTCTCCCACTTCTCGTTCCCTCCACCTCTGACCCACACACACACACATATATATATAGGTTATTAGGTACAGCAGGGTAGAGGGTCAAGTCAATTGGGAGGTAAGTTTGAATGGAGAAAAACTGGAGGAAGTAAAGTGTTTTAGATATCTGGAAGTGGATCTGGCAGCGAATGGAACCATGGAAGCGGAAGTGAATCATAGGGTGGGGGAGGGGGTGAAAATCCTGGGAGCCTTTAAGAATGTGTGGAAGTCGAGAACATAATCTCGGAAAGAAAAAATGGCTATGTTTGAAGGAATAGTGGTTCCAACAATGTTGTATGGTTGCGAGGCGTGGGCTATGGATAGAGTTGTGCGCAGGAGGGTGGATGTGCTGGAAATGAGATGTTTGAGGACAATATGTGGTGTGAGGTGGTTTGATCGAGTAAGAAATGTAAGGGTAAGAGAGATGTGTGGAAATAAAAAGAGCGTGGTTGAGAGAGCAGAAGAGGGTGTTTTGAAATGGTTTGGGCACATGGAGAGAATGAGTGAGGAAAGATTGACCAAGAGGATATATGTTTCGGAGGTGGAGGGAACGAGGAGAAGTGGGAGACCAAATTGGAGGTGGAGAGATGGAGTGAAAAAGATTTTGAGTGATCGGGGCCTGAACATGCAGGAGGGTGAAAGGCGGGCAAGGAATAGAGTGAATTGGATTGATGTGGTATACCGGGGTCGAAGTGCTGTCAATGGACTGAATCAGGGCATGTGAAGCGTCTGGGGTAAACCATGGAAAGTTCTGTGGGGCCTGGATGTAGAAAGGGAGCTGTGATTTTGGGTATTATTACATGACAGCTAGGGACTGAGTGTGAATGAATGGGGCCTTTGTTGTCTTTTCCTAGCGCTACCTCGCACACATGAGGGGGGAGGGGGGTGTTATTCCATGTGTGGCGAGGTGGCGATGGGAATAAATAAAGGCAGACAGTATGAATTATGTACATGTGTATATATGTATATGTCTGTGTGTGTATATATATGTGTACATTGAGATGTATAGGTATGTATATATGCGTGTGTGGATGTGTATGTATATACATGTGTATGGGGGTGGGTTGGGCCATTTCTTTCGTCTGTTTCCTTGCGCTACCTCGCAAACGCGGGAGACAGCGACAAAGCAAAATAAATATAAATAAAAAAATAAAAATATATATATTATCTATCCCTGGGGATAGGGGAGAAAGAATACTTCCCACGTATTCCCTGCATGTCGTAGAAGGCGACTGAAAGGGGAGGGAGTGGGTGGCTGGAAATCCTCCCTTCTCGTTTTTAATTTTCCAAAAGAAGGAACATAGAAGGGGGCCAAGTGAGGATTTCCCTCAAAGGCTCGGTCCTCTGTTCTTATTGCTACCTCGCGAATGCGGGAAATGGCGTATAGTATGAAAAAAAAATATATATTATCATATTTATCATACTTTGTCGCTGTCTCCCACGTTAGAGAGGTAGTGCAAGGAAACAGATGAAAGAATGGCCCAACCCACCAAAATACACATGTGTATACATAAACGCCCACACATGCACATATACATACCTATACATCTCAATGTATAAATGCATATACATACATGGATGCTATATAGTGTAAACCTTATTTACATTCATGCATTTCTTTTCATAATTTGAAGATACGAAAGAGAACAGACCTCATAAGACTCAAAGACAAAGAGTATTTACATCCAGGTGAATACTATACAGATCTTTAAGGAATAAAGGAGACAACAATATTCACACTATAAGTGAATCATGATGGCTAAAACATATTTAGTCAAAATCAAAAACTGGCCACTATGCATCATCCACGCATGGGTAAATGATCTGCAGTCAGGGGTGGCATTACATTTTTTTCATAACTGTCCACCGTTTCCTGCATAGTGAGGTTGTGCCAGGAGCAAACGAAAAAAATGGCTTCATTTGCTCACCTCCACACTAGCTAGCCATCGTGTATTATGCACAGAAATTAATAATTTGAAAACCCTAACCAAATTCAAGCCCCAAAGGCTTTTCTGTGGTTCACCTGACTACTTAATATGCTCTGGTTCAGCCTACTTAATATGCCCTGGTTCACCCCAATGACAATACACTAACCCATATATACCACAATGCTCCAATTTCTTCTAAACTGTGCATGCAAGAGAGTCATTACCCAGTCAACTAGTCAATCAATTACTGAAAATAATGATATGGTTCATTACTATAAAGATCTTATATGATTTTTTTTGCATCTGTGTACCTAAATGAAGATACAGTTCACAACCCAAATCCATTTCCAATGCCAAGCTCACATCCCAAATACATTTCCAATGCTAAGAGGAAAACTTTTTATGACATTTGGACTTCAGAGTCGAAGACATACTATCAGCACTATTACTAAATGGAATAAAATATATAAAACAGCATGCCCAGATAAGTTTTATTCAAAGACAATGAAAGACAGTCACACCCTTGACTGCTCTCTTCATGACCTCCCTTGCTATGGAGAAAGTTTCTGAGTAGAAGCCTGCTAATGTAACACTCATTTTCAAAACAGGTAATAAAGAACTGCCAGGAAATTATCACCAATCAGCTTAACATCTGTAATCAGTACACTTCTAAAAACTATCAATGGGGATAAAACTCAGCCATTTAGAGGACCACCACTTCACAACTGACTCTCACCATGATTTTCAATGAAATCGTTCATGTCTGATAAATCTGCTTAATTACTTCCATGATATAATTCACACGTATAATGAAAGACTTTTGGATGTTAATGTGCTGAGAGGTGCAACTGGAGGGTTGTCTGATCATTATCTTGTGGAGGCTAAGGTGAAGATTAGTATGGGTTTTCAGAAAAGAGGAGTGAATGTTGGGGTGAAGAAGGTGGTGAGAATAAGTGAGCTTGGGAAGGAGACCTGTGTGGGGAAGTACCAGGAGAGACTGTGTACAGAATGGAAAAAGGTGAGAACAATGGAAGTAAGGGGAGTGGGGGAGGAATGGGATGTATTTAGGGAATCAGTGATGGATTGCGCAAAAGATGCTTGTGGCATGAGAAGAGTGGGAGGTGGGCTGTTTAGAAAGGGTAGTGAGTGGTGGGATGAAGAAGTAAGAGTATTAGTGAAAGAGAAGAGAGAGGCATTTGGACGATTTTTGCAGGGAAAAAATGCAATTGAGTGGGAGAAGTATAAAAGAAAGAGACAGGAGGTCAAGAGAAAGGTGCAAGAGGTGAAAAAAAGGGCAAATGAGAGTTGGGGTGAGAGACTATCAGTAAATTTTAGGGAGAATAAAAAGATGTTCTGGAAGGAGGTAAATAGGGTGCGTAAGACAAGGGAGCAAATGGGAACTTCAGTGAAGGGCGTAAATGGGGAGGTGATAACAAGTAGTGGTGATGTGAGAAGGAGATGGAATGAGTATTTTGAAGGTTTGTTGAATGTGTCTGATGACAGAGTGGCAGATATAGGGTGTTTTGGTCGAGGTGGTGTGCAAAGTGAGAGGGTTAGGGAAAATGATTTGGTAAACAGAGAAGAGGTAGTAAAAGCTTTGCGGAAGATGAAAGCCGGCAAGGCAGCAGGTTTGGATGGTATTGCAGTGGAATTTATTAAAAAAGGGGGTGACTGTATTGTTGACTGGTTGGTAAGGTTATTTAATGTATGTATGACTCATGGTGAGGTGCCTGAGGATTGGCGGAATGTGTGCATAGTGCCATTGTACAAAGGCAAAGGGGATAAGAGTGAGTGCTCAAATTACAGAGGTATAAGTTTGTTGAGTATTCCTGGTAAATTATATGGGAGGGTATTGATTGAGAGGGTGAAGGCATGTACAGAGCATCAGATTGGGGAAGAGCAGTGCGGTTTCAGAAGTGGTAGAGGATGTGTGGATCAGGTGTTTGCTTTGAAGAATGTATGTGAGAAATACTTAGAAAAGCAAATGGATTTGTATGTAGCATTTATGGATCTGGAGAAGGCATATGATAGAGTTGATAGAGATGCTCTGTGGAAGGTATTAAGAATATATGGTGTGGGAGGCAAGTTGTTAGAAGCAGTGAAAAGTTTTTATCGAGGATGTAAGGCATGTGTACGTGTAGGAAGAGAGGAAAGTGATTGGTTCTCAGTGAATGTAGGTTTGCGGCAGGGGTGTGTGATGTCTCCATGGTTGTTTAATTTGTTTATGGATGGGGTTGTTAGGGAGGTGAATGCAAGAGTCCTGGAAAGAGGGGCAAGTATGAAGTCTGTTGGGGATGAGAGAGCCTGGGAAGTGAGTCAGTTGTTGTTCGCTGATGATACAGCGCTGGTGGCTGATTCATGTGAGAAACTGCAGAAGCTGGTGACTGAGTTTGGTAAAGTGTGTGGAAGAAGAAAGTTAAGAGTAAATGTGAATAAGAGCAAGGTTATTAGGTACAGTAGGGTTGAGGGTCAAGTCAATTGGGAGGTAAGTTTGAATGGAGAAAAACTGGAGGAAGTGAAGTGTTTTAGATATCTGGGAGTGGATCTGTCAGCGGATGGAACCATGGAAGCGGAAGTGGATCATAGGGTGGGGGAGGGGGCAAAAATTTTGGGAGCCTTGAAAAATGTGTGGAAGTCGAGAACATTATCTCGGAAAGCAAAAATGGGTATGTTTGAAGGAATAGTGGTTCCAACAATGTTGTATGGTTGCGAGGCATGGGCTATGGATAGAGTTGTGCGCAGGAGGATGGATGTGCTGGAAATGAGATGTTTGAGGACAATGTGTGGTGTGAGGTGGTTTGATCGAGTAAGTAACGTAAGGGTAAGAGAGATGTGTGGAAATAAAAAGAGCGTGGTTGAGAGAGCAGAAGAGGGTGTTTTGAAATGGTTTGGGCACATGGAGAGAATGAGTGAGGAAAGATTGACCAAGAGGATATATGTGTCGGAGGTGGAGGGAACGAGGAGAAGAGGGAGACCAAATTGGAGGTGGAAAGATGGAGTGAAAAAGATTTTGTGTGATCGGGGCCTGAACATGCAGGAGGGTGTAAGGAGGGCAAGGAATAGAGTGAATTGGAGCGATGTGGTATACAGGGGTTGACGTGCTGTCAGTGGAGTGAATCAAGGCATGTGAGGCGTCTGGGGTGGACCATGGAAAGCTGTGTAGGTATGTATACACGTGTGTGGACATGTGTATGTAATAATGAAAGTAAGGCAGTTCATGTCATCTATCTAGATTTACCAAGAAAGTTCAAAAAGCATTTGATAAAGTTCCACAAAAAAGGTTACTAAGTGAAGTCACATGGTATAACGATGGGCTTACACTTTGGTGGTTATGAAATTGGTTAACTGGTCATAAACAAAGAGGTGATTAATGGTCAAGCCTAGTATACTAACGATAGAGAAAATGGACTGCATTGTAAGATATCAAAATTCAAAGATGACACTAAGTTGGGAAATAAATCTACAACAGAAATTGAATGTCTACACTTCAAATGGATATAGACAAACTGATGGACTGGGCTCACAGGTGGCAACTGAATTGTAATATCAATAAGTGCAAAGCTTTAAATGTCAGTGGTAAAACTGAAGAGGTAAGGTACAGCAAAGGATTCTGTTAAACTGCAAAAAGTAAACAAGGAAAATGAACTAGATGTAATAATATTTGGTGATCTAAAGCCAAGTAAACAGTGCACAGAAGCAGTTAAAAGGGCAAAAGAATTCTTCGATTTATTGGTAAGGCTATCAAATTTACAAGTCACTCATGTATCCCCATCTTGAATACTGTGGCCAGTTTTGTTCATCCCACTTGAGGAAAGACAAAAACAGAATGGAGAGAGTACAGACAAGATTTACCAAAATGATTCCCAGACTGAGAGACAAATTCTACAAGAGCCAACAAAATGACTTTAACTGATTTAATTAAAAAAAGAGAAGATTAAGGGGAGACCAGATACAGGCATTCAAAATCATCAAAAACATCGATAATCTCGATCTAACAAGCTATATACAGATAGACTAGTCTGATTTCACTTGCAGTGATGGTTACAAGCTTGTGGGCAAATGTTTTTCCTCAAATGAGAGGTACTTTTTCTTCAACAAGACTGTTAACACAGAATGATAAACCAACTAGAGTAGTTGAAGGTAGTACCACAGATATGTTTAAGAACAGACTTGATATGCATTTTGCTTGATATCCATGACTGACATTATCTGCACCTCCTTAGCTACATGAAAAAGTTTATAATATTTTTGTCTTAAATGTGTATGCATTTCTACTCTTACCATGCAGATCATATCACTTCCTCTACTACAAACAGCCTCGAAGGAAATCAGTGGTCTGTTGGTGTTTGAATTCCTGTGTATGCCTCACACCCTCCTGCAGGTTCAGGCCGTGATTACTCAAAACCCCCTTCACTTCATCCTTCCATCTCCTATTCAGCCACCTCCTTGTCTGCTCCATTTCTGACACATATACCCTCTTTGTCAACCTCTCCTCACTCATCCTCTCCATATGTCCACACCATTTCAGCACATCCGCTTCAATTCTCTCAACCAAACTCTTCGTACTACAACTTTATCATTTCTAACATGAGCAACCCCTTACACCACATACTATCCTTAAGCATCTCACATCCAATATATCCATTCTCTCCTGTACTTTTTTATTTATGGCCCAGGTCCCATATCCATCCAACGCCCCGGCCTACTAGACCATCATTCATACCCATCTGCCTTTTCAGACAATGACCTCTCTTTTTAAACATTCCTCAAAGCACCCAGGACCTTAGCTCCTTCATCCATCCTCTAGTCTACTTCAGCTCCCATGCTTCCACCTGCTGCCACATCCTCTCCCAAGTACCTAAAACACTCCATCCAACCTTTTTCTCTACCCTGCTAAACTTAATAACCTTACCTTTATTCACAAGAGCTCTCACCTACTCTCCCAAACTCAGACACCAGCTTTTGCAGTTTCTCACTTGAGTCTACCACCAAAGCTTTCATCAGTTAACAGCAACTCTCTCTCTCTCTCTCTCTCTCTCTCTCTCTCTCTCTCTCTCTCTCTCTCTCTCTCTCTCTCTCTCTCCCATCCCAAGAGACTTCAGACCTGCCCCTCTCTCCAAGAATTGCATTTACCTCACTTATCATCCAAATCATAAACAGTTTAAACACCATGGTGACATCATACACCCTTGCTGTGGATCTACTTTCACCTGGAGCCACTCGCTCTCCTCTTTTCCTACTTGCATACACACCTTACTCTCATGCTCAAAACTCTAAATGCTTTCTTCCCACACCACACATCTGTAACACTGTCCACAAAGCATCTCTTTCAACCCTATCATGTGCTGTCTACAGATCTATACATCTATATAAATTGTTAGGAGCCTGTGCATTCGTTATCACAAACCCTGCATGTTCGTTGTTTATGATAGAGAATTTGTATGCTTAGATAAGCCGTGTGGTGACCTGAGGGGTACAAAGATTCCTCGACCTTTCCCACGTGTACCTGTGATCTCACACACCTCTAGTCAGGTGGCCAAGATTAGTGGTGCATCTTGCAACCAACCTGCTATTTACTTCTCAGGTCCCATGGTCAAGTGATCCGGAGTCAGCCACGAGGTCATGCCTGGGTAAGTTCACCCACCCACCCTGGTTGTGTTGTCAGAGATGCAGGGCTGGGCCATTAAACAGTATGAAGGCCAGACCTTAGGCCTCCTCCAGCCAATCACATAAGGATGAGGGTGTGACGATCAGTCTTTTGACCAATCAAGGGCAACTGTGGTCATTCCGACCTATCATAGCAGTAGGTGGGTCAAGGCTAGCTATTCCTGTCTGGCGGTTCCTTCATATAAAAGGCTCAGACGATAGTCTAAGAGCTGATTCCTTCAGCAGAACTTGTGCTAAGAAAGGTAATGAAGGCTTTCCTTGTCTCGAACCCCGTAGCCATCGCTGGCCTGTCATGTCAGGTTTGAGTGTAACGATGTATCATAATTTGTCATAGAATTGCCTGACAAATAAGTCTTGCATCATGCTTTCACAGTCAACTTGTCATCAAGGAAAGAGATCTCCTAGTCTGAAATCTTATCTGGAATGTAGAATGTGGAATATTGGATGCTGAGTGTTAATGAGTGTTTGTACCCAATTAATGTGCTTTGTTATCTTGTATTCTTATTTCTTGTATCATATGTTGATTTAACCCTGGTGTTTGCTTTCATCCCATAACATTAAGATAGCGTTATCCAGTGTGCACATCAAATATAACTGATGGTCCTTCCCAGTAGGATTCGTAACTATACATATCCTTCTCTTTCTCTAAGTTCTGTATTTTTCACACACATTCTTCAAAGCTATCATCTGATCCACATGTTCTCTATCAATCCTGAAACCACAATGTTTTTCCTCAATATGATGCTCTGTGTATGCTATCACCATCTCAATCACCACTATCCTATGTATACAACCAAGTGTACTTAACAAACTTCCATCTCTGAAGTTCAAACAAATCACTTTTGTTCCTCATGCCTTTATACTATGGCACTATAAAGAAATTATGCCAATCCTCAGGCACATCTCTTTGATCCTTAAAATTGCAGTAAATCCTGTCTAAGTATTCAAAACACTGTCACCCATTTTCTTGAGAATTTCAACTGCAAATCCATCCATTTCAGCGGGTTTGCCACACTTCATCTTATGCAAAGCCTTCACTACCTCTTTTCTTTTCACCAAAGCACTTGCCATGACTCACTTCACATATCTCCACATCCAAAACATTCCACATCAGTCATCCTATTATCTAACTCATTCAACAGTCCTACAAAATACTGTCTCCATCTCCTCTTCACCCCTTTTTTGCCTATTACTACTTTCCCATCTGCTCCCATTTGTTCTGTTGTTCTCTTCACACTATTCACCTCCTTCCAAATACTTTTCCCATTCTTCCTGAACGTTGCTGAAACTTTCTCACCGTGAATCTCAATTTGCCTTCCTTTTCAACCTCTGCACCTTTCTCTAATCTCCTGCTACTTCTACCTGCACATCTTCCAATCATCAACACTCCTTCCCTGCAGGTAACAACCATACACCTCTATTTTACCTAAATCTAAACTTCCTCTTCCCAAAACTCACTACACTTTGTCACATGCCAAAAACCGACCTTCTGTATACCATACACCCTGCACATGAAAGAGGCGCTCCCCTAAATATCTCCCTTTCCTTGCCTACTCCTATCATTTTGTTTATTCTCACCTTTTTCCATTCTTCACCCAATCTCTCCTGGGATTTCCTCACACAAGCCTCTTTTCTAAGCTTATTCACTTTCACTAATCTCTTCCCAATAATATAATTTCCTCATTTTGTAAAGACTTAATCAAACTTTCATCCTAGTCTCCACAAAGAAGTGATCAGATAAGTCGTCAGCTGCCCATCTTAGGCTACTTACATCTAAAAGTCTCTCTTTAGCAAACCTATCAATTAGTACATTATCCAATAATGCCCACTCACCATTAACCTCACTCTCCCATGTGTCCCTCCATTCAAATCAAGTATTCCCAATCACTAAACAAAACTTCATAAGCTACTCACCATCTTCATTTTCATTCACAACAGGTAATGCCAAGCCCCTAATTATACCATCAACTACCTCGTTGACCACCCTTCCATTCAAATCACCCACCTCCATTCCTCATTCTCTCACATCAAAATTCCTGAGACACTCACTCATTTCCTCCTGGTACACTTGCCTTTCTTACTCCTCTTGCTAATAGGTGTATAAGCAGTAACAATCACCCATCTCCCACAACCACTTCATTTTCACACACATCAGTCTGGGGCTCACTTGTTTACACTTCCATACCTACAGCTACCCCCTTCTTGCTCTCAACCTCACACCAACACCAGACTTCAACCCTAAGACATTCCCAAACCATTCTTTCCCCTTTCCTCTGAGCTACATTTCACTAAGAAACAAAACTTCCAATTTCCTCCCCCCTAGAATACAATCTATCTTTCCCTTCTTCTTGTGGTTACATCCATGCACATTCAGACAACCCAGCCTGAGCCCTTGAGGATGATGAGTACCCCTCACTTAGATCCTTCCTCTGTTTCATATGTTAGAGACCAAAATACAAAAAGGAGAAGTTTACCAGACCCCTAATCCTGCCCCTTTTAGTCACCTTCTAAGACAGGTAGGGAATATGAAGGTAGTATTCTTTCCCCTATATCCCTAGGGGTAGGGGAAATTTGACATATACCTTATAAATAACAAGAACTAACCTTAACAAAATCAAGGTAGCGCCTCATGGAAAACTGTGGGCCAACCATGAAAGATGCTGGGAAGTATGTGTGAGCAGCAATTTCTACAAGTGATGGAGTATGTGGTAAGGCTGTTTTTTGTTGGTCGTTGGACAATTTATCCTGAAAATAAGAATATTAGTTCTGATTAATATACACTTATTACTGTAATTAACTTTCAATAAGAAACTTAGCTTATGAACACTGATGTGAACAGAGAAAAAATATATAACCTACTGTAAACAAGACCATCCTCACAGAATTCTGGTTAACACTCCAAACTAACAATCCTCATCCCCATCACATCCCCTATCACATCAATTCAATGTAGGAAACCACTGCACTAAATCCACACATACACTTACATGCTTACATATAAACACATAGTCCTTATCATCACAGATACTATCAAGAATACTAAGAATATGTGCACATATATATATTTCTTTTATTATTATCATACTTTGTCGCTGTCTCCTGCATTAGTGAGGTAGTGCAAGGAAACAGACAAAAGAATGGCACAAACCACCCACATACAGATGTATATACATACACGCCCACACACACATATATACACACCTATACATTTCAACGTATACATACACAGACATACATATATACACATGGACACTTTCATACTTGCTGCCTTCATCCATTACCGTCACCACCCGCCACACATGAAATGGCATCCCCCTCCCCCGCGAGGCAGCTAGGATAAGACAAGAAAGGCCACAGCCGTTCAAAGTCTCTAGCTGTCATGTGCAATTCACCGTAACCACATCTCCCTTTCCACAACTAGGCCTCACAAAACTTTCCATGGTTTACCCCAGATGCTTCATTTGCCTTGGTTCAATCCACTAACAGCACATCCACTCTGGTATACCACAACGTTCCAATTCATTTTAATCCTTGCAAGCCTTTCACCCTCCTGTATGTTCAGGCCCTGCTCGCTCAAAATCTTTTTAACTCCATCCTTCCACCTCCAATCTGGTCTCCCACTTCTTGTTCCCTCCACCTCTGACACATACATATCCTTTTTGTCAACCTTTCCGCACTCATTCTCTCTATGTGACCAAACCATTTCAATACACCCTCTTCTGCTCTCTCAACAACATTCTTTTTATTACCATACATCTCTCTTACCCTTTCATTTCTTACTCAATCAAACCACCTCACACCACATATTGTCCTCAAACATTTCATTTCTAACACATCTACCCTCCTCCGCACAATCTTATCTATAGCCCACGCCTCACTACCATATAACATTGTTAGTACCACTATTCCTTCAAACATACCCATTTTTGCTCTTCAAGATAATGTTCTCACCTTCCACACATTCTTCAACTCTCTCAGAACCTTCGCCCCCTCCCCCAGCCTGTGACTCACTTCCGCTTCCATGGTTCCATCCGCTGCCAAATCCACCCCCACATATATAAAGCACTTCACTTCCTCGTTTTTCTCCATTCAAACTTACCTCCTAATTAACTTGTCTCTTATTCACATTTACTCTCAGCTTTCTTCTTTCACACGCTTTGCCAAACTCGGTCACCAACTTCTGCAGTTTCTCACCCAAATCAGCCACCAGTGCTGTATGCAGTCTGTTGTGGATGAGAGGGCTTGGGAAGTGAGTCAGTTGTTGTTCGCGAACAACAACTGACTCACTTCCCAAGCCCTCTCATCCACAACAGACTGCATACTTGCCCCTCCCTCCAAAACTCTTGTGTTCACCACCCTAACATCCCCATCCACAAACAAATTAAACAATCTTGAAGACATCATGCACCCCTGCCGCAATAAGTGGAAAAAGTGATCATGTAATGCTGAAATATGACTATGTGGTAAAAGAAGAAAATGAAAGAGCAGAGTTGAAAAAAAACGAAATAAAAATTACACATGCCTCAACAATTTCTATAGTAATATAGAGAAGGAAGTGGAGTCTAGCAGTCAGGAATCAGAGATGTACAATGAAAGAATTAGAAAGGAAGAATGATTTCACAAAAGACATCTAAAAGCAAAGGAGCTTTAAGATTAATGACTAAGATATATGCATCAATCCAGCTATCTAGCATTTGGGATGTATAAGAGAGCAAGGAATGAGTATAGCTGGAAAAGGAAGGAGCACAAGGAAACTTTGAAAAGAAAATCATGGACAAGGAAAGAGAAAATCCAGAACTTTTCCGTTACAAACTGCCAGTTAAAGAAGCTATCCAGGCAGATTTAACAGGAAAAGGAGTACAGGATGAAGTAAGGATATCATGGAACTGAATGACAGAGGTGTACAGGATGAAGTAAGGATATCATGGAACTGAAAAACAAATTCAAAAGTTTCAATATGTTTATAATGTCATTAGGATTCTGTGGAGTAGAAGGATTTATTTGTAAAGAGTGAGAGTGTGCATTCTGTGAGGTCGTTTGCTGAGTGTTTGTGTTGGAGTTGGGAGGTTTGTGATGGACTTTTGGAAGTTGCTGTATTTCCAATGTTCTGAATAGTCTCTAAGAAATGACAGTGATGTACAGTTGAGGCACTACCAATACGCGCAGTTGGAGTATCAGATAGAGTAGTGCTTTTTGGTGATGGGCATTTGGCACTGTGGGTGGGGGTATTAACACATTTACTTTTTCAGAATTGATCAACATTTCCTGCATAGGCACACAAGTAGCAAGTGCACATAAGATGCAGGTAAACCAAAAGGATGCAGACAATAGGAAGTTTTAAGTACGTTTGTATATTATACTGTCAAGACTTACTCTTCACAACTTAGTTCTTTAGTTATGGAGACTATGTTAACGTGACCACCCCTTTAAGGGAGTTCTAATTGAAACAGGTAGTGGGGGTGTGTGATGTCCCCATGGTTGTTTAATTTGTTAATGGATGGGGTGGTTAGGGAGGTAAATGCAAGTTTTAGAGAGAGGGGCTAGTATGCAGTCTGTTGGGGATGAGAGGGCCTGGGAAGTGAGTTAGTTGGTGTTTGCTGATGATACATCACTGGTAGCTGAATTGAGTGAGAAACTGCAGATGTTGGTGACTGAGTTTGGAAAAGTGGAAGGAGAAAGTTGAGAGTACATGTGAATCAGAGCAAGGTTATTAGGTTGAGAGAGAGAGAGAGAGAGAGAGAGAGAGAGAGAGAGAGAGAGAGAGAGAGAGAGAGAGAGAGGGGGGGGGGAAGGGGGAGAGGGATCAGGTGTTTGCTTTGAAGAATGTGTAGAAAAAAAAAAAAGGATTTATATATGGCATTTATGGATCTGGAGAAGGCACAAGATAGGGTTGACAGAGATGCTTTGTGGAAGGTCTTAAGAACTATGGTGTGCTGTTAGAAGCAATGAGAAGTTTTTATCAAGGGCTTTAAATGAGTGTGCAAGCAGAAAGAGAGGAAAGTGAATGCCTCCCAGTGAAGGTCAGTCTATGGCAGGGGTGTTTGATGTCATCTTGGTTATTTAATTTGTTTATGGATGGATGGAGGGGTGAGGAAGGGAAATGCAAGAGTTTTGGAGAAAGGGACGATTATGCAGTCTGTTGGAGATAAAAAGGACTTGGAAAGTGAGTTAGCTGTAGTTTGCCAATGATACGGAACTGGTGGCTGATTCATGTGAAAAACTGCAAAAGTTGGTGATTGAGTTTGGAAGAGTGTGTGAAAGGAGAAAGTTGAGAGTTAATGTGAATAAGAGGAGAAAGTTGAGAGTTAATGTGAATAAGAGTAAGGTTTTAGGGTTCAGCAGGGTTGAGGAACAAGTTTGTTGTGAAATAAGTTTGAATGCAGAAAACTGGAGGAAGTTAAGTGTTTTAGATATATGGGAGTGCAGCCATGGGAGCAGAAGTGAGCCATAGTGTGAAGAAGGAAGTGGAGGTTCTGGGGGCAATGAAGAATGCGTGGAAAGAACATTATCTTGGAAAGCAAAAATGGGTATGCTTGAAGGAATAGTAGTTCAAACAATAGCATAAGGTTGTGAGTCATGGTCTACAGATAGGGTTGTGCAGAGGAGGGTGGATTTATTGAAAATGAAATATCTGAGGACCAGGTATTATGGTAAGTACATAAAATAATTGTAGATTACTCACTCAATATCTGGTGGCTAAATATGTATGGTAACAAAAGAACTGTGAAAACTAAATACAAAAAACAAAAAAGGCTCAGCCTACTTTCTTAAAAATTCTGTTTTATTATTCTCCCTCTCAATCAAACTCATTCTCATTCCCATTATTTCTCTTCAACTCTATCTCCACATGGAGTTACCTTAGGTAAGCTAAATACTTACCTTACCTTAATGTACATAAAAGAAATATTTGACAAAATCTTGTTAGGGATTATTCTCTCCATTCTGAAATTTTCAGCAATATTGAGGGATAATCACTGAATATTTTTGAAAATCAGATTATTCAAACAATTCATATACCTTTTTGACATAATTGTCCAAAACTCAACAACAATCAATATCAAGTAAATCTGATTTATTAACAACGAATTCAATGAAGATAAAAATGTTATCAAATCAATCATCCTTGACTTTGTTACTTCCTAGGGAATTTCACAGGAACTAATGCACAACAATGGAGGATTTAAAGGTATACATATTCACTCTATTATATTTACTATTGAGTCATCTTGTTAACTATTCTCCATATATTAGTGTTATCAAACAATAATGAAAAACAATAAAACTGTCATACTGGATCTTTTGTGCCATCATAAACATCGTAGGTGAGAGCAATGAGCCGCAACGTCAACACACAATGAGGCATACTCCACTTGATGTCATATGTGTCTGTTCCCGTCATGTAGTAACCTGGAATTGAGATCCCTGTTACTGACATACTAAGTTCTCTGAGAATCTTATAAAACACATGATTCTGACTTAAGGATATTACACTGTCAAATCAATGGGAAAGAAGATAATTTCCAATGAATTTAATCTATACAAAACCTTTAGAGTAAGTTTCAAAAAAATGCTCAATAAAACTAGTAATTTCTTGCATAATTTTCTTAAAATCCAATATGTCAGGCAGAATTATCTATGACAGAGATGTTTATATGATAATAGTAGATGCAATTTCCATGACCTTATTTTCATCTTTTATCTTGATATCATTCGCAAGAAAGGCTTCTAAACACATTGGACTCTAAACCCAAATACAGTGCTAATACAAAAGCATTACTGTTGAACACAAAGTCATACAAACACACAGTGTGAGGGAACAGTTCTTTATGAGATGCAAAGAAGAAACAACCAAGAATTCTTTCATGAAACTACTAAAAACAGATGTAAAGAAGTGCTCTTATAACAACTCAGGAGTTGGATGAATGGAAGTGATGAAAATGCAATGTTGACTATATATCTAAGTTTAAAAAGTTGTTAATAGCAGAGGCAATCTAAATGGGGTCCCATGAATGGGGTAATCCCTCCCCATCCTGTACAAACACATGGGGCCCCATGAATGGGGTAATCCCTCCCCATCCTGTACAAACACACAAGTACAAATAGGTAACACATGTAACTACTTATCATGATAAATGGCATCCTTGATCTTTACAAGGGCTTGATACAAGGTAGGTGAAGTTCAACATGAGTAAATCCAAAGCAATGAATATGTGACATAGTGAAAGAAGGTCTCAATATGAATATAATGTAATAGGAAACAAAGTACATGAATCTCTGTGCAAGAGTGGCTTGGAGATCAAAATACCCAACCTGTCAACAGGGCACCACTTTAGGAAAGTGCCCCCCCACATATTTTCAAAAGTGCACCACTAACGTTTATTGTGGGTACAAGCATATAATGCTTTCGAGGTGAAATCATTGTACATCTGGTTGCTAAAACAAGCATTTCTAAAGCTGTTAGCACCAGCAACCAGCCTTAGCATGCCTAAGGATATCTAAGGAAGGATGTTCTTTCTATACTTCTCTTGGCTGCCACTTCATCTTGGGAATTTTGCTTCTGGGAGTCCTATTTCTTCCATCAGTGCTTCATGGAGTTTGTCTCTTACCTTTCTGAGGAGAAAACCCGACTTCTTGCCTGGAAGAACTCAGAACACACAATCAGGTGGCTCCCTCCCAGTGCTAATGGCCTCCCTAACATTGTCTTCTCAGCAACAAAACCTATGCAAACAGCTCGAATTTGCAAAGAAATACAAGAACCAGAGTAAGCAACAATTGAGTAAGGCAGCAGAATGTGAGAAAGCAGGAGGGTGCCTGCTGCTATGACTTTTGCCTCACAGTGAAGACAGAGAAACCCCCACATAGTTTGATGATCTGGAGTTGCAATGGGTAGGCAAGGGTTGTACTTGTTACCTAAAAACACTAAAATGAATGGAGTGTATTATGATGTTAGAGGACCATCTCCCTCCTTTTTATGAGATTCACACTTGTAATCACTTTATACAGGATAGTGCCCCTTGCCATTGGGCTAGAAAGGTGATGAGCTGACTATCAAAGAAAAATATTCAACTACTGGAGTGACCTGGGAACTCCCCAGACCTTAAACCAATTGCGAACTGCTGGAACCAGATGAAAGTCAAGCTTGCTTCCTGTAACACCTCATCAGCACCTTGCCTCACTTAAAAGATCAAGACCCTTTGGACCCAAAATATGGACTAACAATACTTCAGGAACCTTGCCCATTCCATGCCCAGATATCTGCGGATGGTAATGAGGGCCAAAGGAGAGATGACAAAGCACTAAAACGTTACTGTAACACCGCTTTTGAAAATATATGGGGCAGACAAGGTTTTCTGTGGACAATGTATGTATAACCCCTAGCCTTTGACTGGCATTCAGTTTACTAATCATTCCCTTGGGGAGAATGAACAGCAAGGTGGAGTGCTGAGTGACTGCTGTGACCATGATTGAGACCTATGTGGTCTCAACTCTGGGCAGCCCATGACCACATTATGGTCATTAATGCTGTCACACTCAGAAGTTAATCATGTTTGTTTATCAATTATGGATTTCAAGAAATTTTATTGCCAAACCTATAAAATATATCTCCTTTAGGGTACTGAAAAAGTAACAGAAAATGTCAAATTTATAATTTCACTTTTGGTTGATTACAATTACTTAAATTATGCAGCAATGAGGTTCATTTAATCTATAATCATGAAAACATTAAAAGATTTGAATTCAGGTTGCCATGTGGCTTACATCAGCTTTAGCTACAATCTACAATGCAGATGCACTATCATTCTTTCATAAAAGTACGATTAACGGTTCAGCTGAGTAAAAATCAATTACATGCACTAAAGATCAGAGCAATCTGATGCTGTACAATATAAACAGCTTACCAACAAGAAGGTATGTCATTTGGAAGACAAAAGAAATGATGACAGACTTGAGAGTTCCACCAACGAACAGTAGCAACAGCCATGCCACCATAACACAGACAACTGAGTGGACCACATTGTGACCTGAGAAGAAATAATTGTATTACTTATCAAATTACTAAATCAATAATGAGCATATGTAACAAAGTATATAATCTGGATAACTACATTCCCCCATCCCCCATCAAATTCACCAGTATTCAAATATATTTACACAGCACACAGAAATATAAGGAAGCATCCCCGTCAAAATTCAACAATATTCAAATATACTTACATAACACTTAGAAGTATACAAAAGCATATGGCTATGAAACATGATCTATTTCAAGTTAGAAACATTTTGACGATGAAGGACCATATCTGCAAGGAAAAGGACTAGGGAAACTCTAAGATAAAAGGGCTAAAACTACAGAATTAAAAAACTTCTTTAAAAGCAAACTGAAACAAGTCTACAGTCACAGTAAAAACCTCACAATATCTGAATTATCATTTCACTAAAAACAACTGGTAGTTTATTTCAGTCCATATTAGAAGACACATCATAAATTGAAGCATTTATGCTAAAGTCCTGCCATAACAAATTTTGTTATACAGTGTGACTGAGAAGTTACATCATTCACCGCAGGTCACTTACTAAAACATGGTTGGATAATATGCTAAATATTTCTAGTGAGTAGAGTTGTAGGCTTTCAAAATATAAAGCACTGCTCAATATGATAAATATGAGTCAGCTGTCAGTTGCTTGAGAATCTTTAGATACTGCACCTTACGTCTTATTTTATTCATTACAAAATTGTTGTGGTTTGTGTTCTGAGGTTAAATGCACATTTGGTGAAACAAATTCACTGTTTCAGTTCATGTATGTGTCTGGAAACATGCCAGATATCACAAGTAAGCAGAGCTGCTGGTCCCCCAAATATAAAAAGTAATATGAAAACATTTAGGCAATTTTCAGCTATTCCAAAAACTTCCTAACATTGCCTGACACCCTCTCACTTCAGGCATTATACTGTTAAGAGGTTTCTGTAAAGTACACAATGATGAAGTCAATAAAAGTGCATCATTAGAAGGCCACAGAGATGGGTGAGAGATGTTGTTCAACAGATCAAAAGCCTATGGACAATGGACATGCACTATAGAGATGTTGTAAACGGCATATAAGTACGAAAGCATCTAAAAGGTACAAGCGAGCTTCATCCATGACAATGGACCTAACTCATATAAGGTACATAACTCTGGAAAACTCTCTTATCCTATATTCCCCCTCATATACTCTAGGAGCGTAAAAATTACACTCGACAAGCCTCTTGTGACATTTCTATACTCAATGGATGAGTAAAAAACAGTGCTGGGGAAAAGAAGTAAGTAATTCTACATGTTCTTACTGATGGTGAACAGGAAAATGGGAAATTGAAATTTGTTTCCTCCAATTCTGACATGTACACCCTCATAGTTATCTTCCCCATGTGTCCAAACCATCTTAGCACACCCTTTTCAGCTCTCTCATACTCCTCTTACTACCAAACATCTCTCTTACCCTACCACTTCTCAATAGATCACCCTCCTCACACCACATACTGTCATCAAACATTTCATTTCCAACACACCTGCCCTATGCTTTACATTTTCATCTTAGGACCATGCCTCACACCCAAACAGAAGCAACAGGACCATTGTACCATCACACATCTTTGCCTTTTGGAGTGAGTAATCTTTCCACACATTCCTCAATGCACCTAGGACTTTTGCTTCCTCACCTATTCTATGGCTCATTTCAGCTCCCAGAATTCTATTCAATGCCATATCAACTCCAAAATATCTAAAATGTCACATCCTCCAAGTTCTCTCCATTCAAACCTACACTCCAAACAACCAGTTGCTCTTCACTACTATACCAATAACCTTGCTTTAAGTCATACTCTTAATTTTCTCCTACTCCCTTCCAAACTCAGAAACCAGCTTCTGTATTCTATCATCCAATGATACATGTAACTTATACAAATGAAGATTATTAAAGAAAATATACAAATTGTGGCTAAAACATCACATGAAAGAAAAACATACCTATAAGAGTCCCTTAAAACATATCAAAAAAACATAAAACAATAATTTACAACAGTCTAACAAAAAAAACTCAGGAGATTCTAGTGTTCTGCGAAGTGAAATAAACAAAACCTGTGTGGAGTAAATACAGATGCACTTAACCCTTTCATGTCACACCAATCACTCACCTCTTGAGCAGTGAGTTTAGGGACATTTAGAAAATATATTGATATTTCTCCTTCAAAAAGGAGAAGAGGGAATCCAAGGATGAGGTAGAAAAATGGAGTGAAAGATCCTCTGAGTGATTGGAGCCTTAACATGCAGAAAGGAAGTGAGGCCTGCATGGAACAGAGATAACTAAAGTGATGTAATATACATGGGGCAACGTGCTGTCAATGGCCTGAACTAAGGCAAATAAAGTGGTCATGAGAAACCACAGAGAGGTCTGTGAGGCTTGGAAGTGGATGGGGAGGGAATGTCTGGCTTCAGTGCATTATGCATGACTGCTAGAGTGAATGTGATTAAATGAGGCCGTTTTTCATCAGTTCTTGTCAATGCCTTGTTATGCTGGATATGACAAACAAGAAAAATTTATCATATTTCAACTGTAGCAGAGAACAAAGTATCTATCCCAGACTACAAAAATACTAATATCATTTGAATGCAATTATCTAATTTACAACTGTGAAGAGTTAAAGTGTGTATGTCAAGAATGAGAGACCATTTATATACTGCTGCAATGCAAGGTTTAAGATAAGATTAGACAAATGCCTTAAAACAGTTCAGGATAAACCCAAATGGGAAAACTAAGCAATGAACAAGATGACAGAGAATTACAGCATCACCAAACAAGCAACATATGCAGAGCGCTAAGTGCAAGCTCTAACCACATGGCAAACTTCAGTCATAGGCACTCATAGTTGGATAGACAAGCACTATGCGTATGGCTTTCAACAGGTAAATTCCACTCATATAATTCAAAAACACTGGAAATTGAATAATCCTGTTCTCTTACTAAAGGCTTAATATCACCATGACTAAATCAAATGCAATAATCGTAACAAAACTTATACAATGCACTTTTACTAACATAATGTACCTGGATAGAGTTTCGAGGCACATGGCTTCCACATTAATTGAGGGTTGAAGTTTCATGTCTTTTCAGTTAAATCTATCTTTATTTTTCACAATTCAGATCAAGCTGATTAATGTATGCGATAAACTTTTATGAAAATCATGATTTGTTTAACTGTTTGGGAAGAATTAATTTGTGATCACAAAAAAATCAGAAATGCAAGTTCCAACCCAGTGATCACAATGATAACCTTTCAGTTATTCTTATAATCATAAAGATGGATATTTCTAAATAAAACTGCAGACTGCACCTATTCCTCCCATCATTAATGGATAGAGCTTGATTATATCACACTACAGCCTGAAATCTTACAAAAATCACTATTGCAAATTTTTCATTCAAGAATTCACTACTAACACATGTACAATAATACTGTATGGTAATTCATACCAAATATAAAGTACTGGGAATTTTAAATAAATGTCTTATTACCAATAAAATTCATGAAATGTTCATCTCTGATTATAAAAAACATCAACAATTAGGCAGATTAACTAAATAATACACCACTAATCAAAAACCATTTGGAAAGTAGTCAGACTTACCATAGTTGAAGAGAGCGATACTAACTCCAGACACGATGAAGTAAAGGTGCTGTAGCTTTGGACTTTTGCAGTATAAGGTGTAGCGATGTATTAACACTAATGGATAACCTAGAAAAAAACAAAACCATTAAACTTCTAGCAGAGTCCTTTTTTCTTATGACTATAATATGAAGCAACTGGAATACTGCATTCTTGTTTTAAGCTTTCAGATTTGAGAGTTAGCAATTTCTTACACCCTACTGGCAACAAGAGGGAGGGCTTTGGCAGTAGCAACACCATCTCCTTCCACGACCTTTGCCCCTTTAATGGACCTTACTCATTTTCCATTCATTTCACCAGTATACGTGGTCATTCTATTAACCTTTCCTCTGCTGAATGCCACCTGACTAGTGCTTCTCTAAATTTCTTCTCTCCAAGAACCAACTGTCTGATGATGTTTCTACTAACTCCTCTCACATCTCCAACTGTGATCTTTACACACTTCTAGATTTCAAAGGAAGGGTCTATGCTTATTTCAACACCAATGCACCTGTTACCAGCCTCCAAGACTTTATATCTAATGATTTGTCTCCCACTTTTTCCATTTCTCTCTGCCACATTTGTGACAGAGATAATTTCTGCAGGAATAGAAGGGCATATCCAATCTATGGCAGCCACTTCCTTCAATCCACAGTTTAACCATTCCTCTTGTGAACATATTCAATCAAGGGACATGGCATATCAGACTGAAAATTTCCCCTTCCGACTCACATTCAGCTTTCAACTCTGCCTGAAATCACAGCAGATATGTTATTCGTACAGCAAAGCATTCCTGTATTCAAAGTATAAGTAAGAACCTCTCCTCTTCATTTAATGATAGGCAATCTTAGTCCTTGGTCAAAAACATCTCCAACCACTTATGTACCTATGTTTTTCTGTTATGATGATGCTACAGCCATCTCTCCCATTAAAAAACTTTCTTTTTCTCTTTTTTACTCGAACTCCAACTTGGATGATTGAGTTTCTCTTACTCTCTGATGATCCCCTTATTGATCTTACAACCTATAAACTCTTTTTGTATAGCCCAAAAAGCATTTTTCTCTCAGGATACATGCATCACCCTCTTGTTATAAGGAAATGTGCCTCTGAGCTCCCATCTGTGCCTGCTTATGTGCTTGCTCCACTTCTGTTTAAAAACCAATGCTTTTCTTCTTAGAAAATGCAGATACAACTAACCCTCAGGTAGGATAACTGCTCTAACTATTCCAACCATCATCCCACAGATCTGACAACTATTTCACAGTCTTTAACTCCTTCCTCATCTCCCATTTCCTTACACATTTTGAATCTCACAAATGTCTTTGGTTATAACTATGGATTTCATGGGACATGATTCACACGTGATATTTCCTATTTTACAAATATCTGTCCATCTCCGTAAGCCTTTGGAGCATCCTAAGATGTAACCCTTACTTTCAATTGGGTATGGCATCGAGACCTCCTCCAAATTCCCTCTTTTGGCTTTTCTTCCTCACTCTGTTCCCTTATATGTAGCTTCTTCACCGACTAAACTGTCGCAACATCAAAATCTCCACCATGCACTATCAAAATCAATGTCTCTGGTTTATGTCAGTCTCCTACACAATTCATATGCTGAAAACTCAGAGCAGCTTTCCCTCTCAAGTTTCAGATCTGCTCCATCCTCTTTCATTCAATTTGTATCTTATCTTATCATAATGTCCTCCAGAAATAGGACAAGCTTTCCCAGTGGAGCAAATGCAACCCAATGTCTGCCCACCTCTCCTAATGCCTCTCACAACTTCTTGATTTCTTTTGAGGGTTCCTTAGTTCCACCACTAGTCACAACAAAAACACTTGGCATCACTATAACATCCTACCACAAAAATAGCTAACTCTGCCTCCAGGAAACTTCAAACCTTGTTCAAACAAATATTTTTCTGAACAGTTACTCAGGTTATACATCACTTGTATCATTGATCTGTCCTCAAATGGAGTACTACTCTCACATCTGGAGAGGTTCTATCTCTATATACTAGAATGAGTCCAAATCAATATGAACTTTCTCCGTCTGACCTCAAAGCTTGACCCACTTGCCCGATATTGTAATGCTGGCTCACTTTCCCTCTTTTACAAACGTTACTTTGGTTTTAGTTCCTGGGAGAAGGCTGACGGTGTGCCCCTACCATTTGCTACACCACATAAATTTTAGCAAGCTTCTGCAATCCAGACTGATAGATAATTAGAATTATCTGCCATGGCAACAACAAAGGGACTCATTGGGAGTAGATTTTTTCTCCTTTAACAAAATGTCTATATCGCAAAAGAATAAAAATACCTAAAAAAATTTTTAGAAAGGAAAAAATTTGATGCATCTTAAAAAGTTTAAAACAATTTCTTTTGGGAAACTAATCAAATCATAAACATCATAATCTTCATTCTTTACACATCTGAATGTAAGAAGGGTTAAAAATTTTCATTTTGACGCTGCGAATACCACACACATTTCCATAACATGGGCCACAGTTAACTGGACACTTCTGACATCAATTATATAGGAGTCAATCTTGTATGTCCAAGATTCAGTCTTGCTAGATTAACTGATTACCTACAGTCTTGCTAGATTAACTGATTACCTAGACTTATATCCAACATAAACAGCAAAGGTCAGCACCAAATTAATATCTTTAGATCAAAATATCTAAAAAAGTAAAAGATTAAAAATGCTTATACACTGTATATAAATCTTATCTAGAAAGTTACAATAACGAATTTAAAAAGTTGAATTAATAAAATCCTTATATCCATTAATAAAATCAATTTACAATGACACAAAAATACAAAATACTGGTTTTTCATAAGAAAACACACTAAAAACAGTGCAATCTTTTCCCAATACATTCTTGAGTGTAAAGAAAGGGGGTTATAATTTTTTCTAAACATTGAGAATACCACTCATATTTTCACTCATTTCCCAATACATTCTTGAGTGTAAAGGAAGGGGGTTAAAAATTTTTCTAAACACTGAGAAACCACTCACATTTCCACAACATGAGCCACAGTTAATGGCACCAAACACTCTTCAAAGAGTGAAGGTTGGTTTCCTGCCATCAACCATACAAGTCAATTTTCTGTGTCCGAACCTAAGCCTTGCTTGAAACACTTCTCTTTGATGACTGGAGAGAAGATTGTCAGCTACCATGGTTTGTTTCAGTTTTTCACAGTTTGTAATTTGTCTCCATTCCTGCGTTCATCTATAAGGGAGATGAAAAAGAGCCTCCAAGCAATAAGCTAAATCTGCCTTTGTTTCCCAAAAATGCCAATAAGAATGGGGACCCAGCACAGAGATATCTCCTTATGTTATTATGACAATAATGCAAGCCAGTTTTGGATCTCCCTCTCATGGATGTGGCAAGTTAAAATGTCTACCACCAGATTAATATGGGTGTTATATATCTGCTTTTCCTTCAACCATAATTAGTGCACAACACACACTGTTACTAGTGCATGATACACACCGTAACTCTGCAAAGCTTTATCCCCCCAAAATAATTCCTAACAATTATGTCCTGCCCTTTGTAAAAGCCAGATTTCAAAACTTTAAAACATTATTCTTTTCATTTCTCCCTCTCATTGACCCCTTTTCATATTTCATTTACATATGTGACTGAAGCCTTCAACATAAAAAGTTTAATTTCCAAAATCCCTCATTGGCTAAAGGAAAAAAAATCTTGCCTGTAAATGAATACTGTAAATCAGCAACCAACTTAAGAGGAATACTTAATATGTCAACAGCAATATTACACTTCTAAGGTTTAATAAAATGACTCACCCTTCTCAGAGATTTATAAGTGTCTGGGGTAAACCATGGAAAGGTCTGTGGGGCCTGGATGTGGATAGGGAGCTGTGGTTTCGGTGCATTACACATGACAGCCAGAGACTGAGTGAGAACGAATGTGGCCTTTTTTTGTCTGTTTTCCCAGCGCTACCCCACTAAAGTGGGGGGTAGCAATGCTGTTTCCTGTGGGGCGGGGTAGTGACAGAAATAGATGAAGGCAAGCAAGAATGAGTATGTACATGTGTATATATGTATATGTCTGTGTATGTACATGTAAGTATATACTGATATGTATATGTATAAATATGTGCATATATGGGTGTTTATGTATATATATGTGCATATGAGTGGATGGGCTAGTCTTTGTCTGTTTCCTGGCGCTACCTTGCTGACGTGGTAAACAGTGATTATGTATAATAATGATAATAAAGTAAATATTTTCTCAATCATTATACAAAAGCATGGCATTAAGGCAACTTCAAGGTATGTCAATAACAAATGTTAAGAATATACAACTGTGTACAGGATAGCAAAAAATTACTATACTAACTATCCTGGTTTCACCAAAAGAATTCTGGTATAATAAGAATGACCTGCAGACCTTTACTGAAGAATCATGCACAATAAAGTCTTTTGTTTTATGAATAAATAAAAACATTCATCACTCAAAGTGCACAAATGACAAGTAAATGTTCTTTTTTCTATCATTAAAGCATTGACATCACTAGTGCCTTGCATCCCTTCACACTGTATAAATTTCACACGGCACTAAAAAATGGGCTCATATATAACATGCAAAATGCAATCAAAGTTGCCAAATACCTGCACCTGCTTTCTGAAGAAGAGATTATCCACACATTTGACTTGAGCCACAATGTGGAAAATTCAAGTAAAAAATTAGTTAAGGAAACAATATCGAGAGGCAGATACCTTTCCATATTGTTATGACTGTCCATATGTTTAGTCCATCCTGGGCAATGTGACACTTTATAAAGTCTGTCTCTTATTTCTGCCCTCTCAAAACAGTAGCCAGTTCAATATCCAGAAACTGAGATCAGACTGAAAAACAAAATAGGCTATTATTACATTTATCTTAAAATCACAATTAAACAGAATGTATTCCAGTTGAGGACTATTCACTTTAGTAATTGAAAAAAAAAGAGAAACACACCCACCTAAAACTCACAACAAATGGCTTGTGTATGGATATGCACTGTAGCTACCAATGAGTACAGTCGACATGGAGAGAGTCCTACACTCATGAATCCCCATCAACTGAACTTGCTCTACTATCACACAACTTTTCAACTTCGGTGCACTTATAGTTTCAACACTTGGATTATTCCACTCATAAAAAACTCTGATACTGTAAAAGTACTTCCCATCTAACAGATTTCTGGCTTATTTTCTCATCAAGATATCTTTTTGCTCTTCTTTGCACCTCAAAAAAAATTGTTGAGTCAATAATGTCAAATTGGTTTGAAAATTTCAAGACTGTTATTGAGTTTTCCCTTATTCTTCTATCATCTAAAGCAGGCAACTTTACATGTAAGCTCTCCCATAACTCAGCTCTCTTATTTCAGGTATATTCTTTGTTGTAGTTCTTGAGATGTATAGGTATGTATATTTGCGTGTGTGTGGGCATGTGTGTGTGTACATTGTGTATGGGGGTGGGTTGTGCCATTTCTTTCGTCTGTTTCCTTGCGCTACCTCGCAAACGCGGGAGACAGCGACAAAGCAAAATAAAATATATATAAATAAAATAGTTCTCTTTAAGCTCTTTACCTTTATTTAGGAGCATATTCCCCTTTAGGTCTATCAGAAATATACTGTAAATAGCTCACTGAACATTTCCTTACTCATGGATTCAACTGCAATTCCTATACAGTATTACTAAATGCACAGATGGCCTCCTTAATCAAATGGTTGCTCACATCACATGATGTTCATAAGAGGGAGAGAACCATAATTCTCCTGGCATGATATTCTGGTGAGAAGCTAGTTACAATGTTGACCCTGAGTCTCTCACTAACAAACTGATTTAGCTTTTACCAAGTAGATTATACTTACATTAACCCTTATACAGCAATACTGTATCAGCTGCTGTGCCCAAATGAATGTGCACATTTAAATAAGAATCAAACATTTCTTTACCTTTATGGACTAGCATGAAAATCTGATAGGAAAAACTCAGAAATTTTTATTAATACCTATGTGGTGGCTTGTTCACTGATGAGTGAGAGGCAAAAGGGACTGTAATTGACGCATCTGACAACTTTTGATAACAGAGAAAGAAGTTCGGGTGGTTTCTTCTTTTCTCTTGAACTTAGTTTCAAACAGTACCCTTACTTCATTCAGAGCCCACACACAGCATTACCCTCACTAAAAATGAATACGAGGCTGGCACATGCAGGGAGGATACTGAAGATATTGTTTTTTCTTTATCTTAAGCTAAACTTCATTCTTTACTCTCCTTTTGTACACAAGCAAGGCTCTCTACTCTCCTTTCATACACAGGAAAAGCACTGGTAATAAGTACCGTGATTATAATTAGAAATAACAGACTACTCACACTAAACATAGGTGTAAGGATGGTATGTGGTGAGTAAATGTGGGGAGGATTCTGACAAATTTTTCTTTTGAAATATTCTATTTCTTTACATATCAGCTGCTACACAAGTCTTCCATCACCCAAGGATTACATAAAAAATCCTTCACACTTGTTATACAATTTCTTCTAAAAGCACAAGCACGGTGGAAACACCTGTCCTGGCCTCTACCCTTACATAAATCCCACTAAAATCACTCCGTGTCACTTTCTTCTTCACTCTCCTTACTGACTGATTCATATGATGAGTGCTCCTCATCAATTACAACTTCAAACATTCTACATGTTTTCCACGGGGTCACCATGTATTCAGACCCTATATGTCAATGGTTTTGCATAAACGTTGGGTTGTTTGGGTACTAAGGAGAGGAGACTTCTTTTCTATGCCTTCTTGTCATCATAAGACATTTCTATAGGTTATTTATGGTATAATAAGTCCACTACATATTGAAACAGTGGCTGAAAAAGGTAAATCATATAATGATGGAAGACCTCCTCTCAAGACTATCAGATGAAAGTCGGAGCAGCTTATGAGTCATGGCATTCTTTCACCGTGTACCATCTTCATCACTTTGCATTTGTACAACCTGAACTTCAACCATGTATCAGACCAATCCAGGTGCTTAAGTTCCTTTGTAAACTGATGAAATCCTCTTCATTCCACACTTCTATATGAACTTAGCATCATCTATAAACAGAGTCAGACATCAAATTAGTCCTTCTAGTAAGCCAATTACTCTGATAATGAAAATGGTCCTAAAGCCCAACCCTGCAGCAAGCCATAGGTAATACCAACCCACTTAGAAAAAGCTCCTCTAAAATGCATCATTTATTCCCTTCAACCTGGATAATTTTTGATTCACCAAAATAGTTTCCCCTTAAGCCCATATGAAAATAAATTTGCATTTATGATTCATATATTTATCCCCTAATTTCTCTCTCTACAAGTCTCTGACTGTTTGACTTCCTGCAACAAAGCACTGCTCTTTTCAAATCCATGAAGAGGTCAAGAAAACCATGGGGCTTCACTATGGATGGGGGATCTGGCTTTGGTGCATTACACTTTACAGCCAAGGAATTGAGATATGCAATTGAGAGCATTCATCATCTGCTCCTAGTGCTACCTTGCTACTGCGGGAAACAGCAAACAAGTATGAAAAAAATATTTGCACAAAACATATCAGCTACCTGGTGAGGTTTTCGCAGGTTCCGTTGAATTCTCATAAGTGTTCTATTTCTACAGTAAATCTACCCAAAGTTTTCCTAAATAAATGTAACCCTCACTATAATATCATTTAATGTCATTCAATAAAAAATACAGTTTCAAATCATGAATTTCAAGAATTATGGTATTCTCTATACCCACTGCTGGCCAAAATCACCCAATGCAGAGCTAGACAGGACTTTTACTGCCATAATCATGTTATTTCATACAAAACAATGTTTCTCTATGTTTTGAATAATTTTTCTGTCCTTCAATGATCTGGCCATTTTCTGGAGAAATTACCATAAGCTTTCTAAATTCACATGATAGCCTTTAAGGAAAGGTTTTCACAAGTTCCAATCACTTTTAAAAATACTTTCTATAAATGTCATCCCAAACTTTCCCACTCCATTGCCCTGGTTACTTTTGAGGAATTTACTGTACGTTTGTTATCTTAGATGTATACTCCAGTTGTCTTACATATTCCTAAAAGTCAAACATATCGTTTCATAAAGCTTATGTCCGACAATAAGTTAGTAACATACCCACAGAAAAGTGTACAACCACTGACTCTATGACTATGAATAATAAGACACTGTAAATACACTGGTATATACAAGAATGGTAGAGCTGTAGTTTAGTTGCACCATGAATCTAAAGACAGAATTTTTCTGTATTGGGAGGGAGTGTGACGGATAATTTCTTTCATCTTGTGATGATAAATATGCAAATAATAGGAAGAACTATGGAGACCAGGATAAACGTGCAGATGATTACAGTACAGTAGATAAAACCCTTCTAGAAACTGACTGAACCAATAAAAAACTTCACCTAAATGCCTATCAAAACAAAGATTTACCCAATTCTCAATGATGTAGCTGAAGCATACCAAACCTATCACTGAAGGATGTGTTCCTCCACATGATGAAGTATATGCACTGGAATGTATGTGTGTTTTGGGGGAAAAACACACAACTTCCCAGTAACACACATTCATTTTCATATATCACTGTACATATATGTGTCAGCTGTTACAGGAAGTTAAATGTGCTCATAGGTATTGCTGATTTCTTTACGTATGTTACTTTTACATTAACCCCACATATTTCATGATATACATAACCCTCTTATTTACCAACTAGCTACAACCAAATAGAAAAAAAAAATCCCAGTCACGCTCCCTAATCTTAAAGTGCCGGTACTTTCCTAACTACATTTTGCCATTCCAAAACATTCTAATATATTGACGTTAGGTTCGCAACGAGACAAAACCATATCCTTAACCACTTAAATAAATCCCTTTTTTTATCACTTGATGAGAAACTACCCTGTAGGCCTTATAATGCACTGATATGGGGTACGGATTTCCCAATAAGCCCAGGTAGCACTTAGGCTGCTGGTGGCATTAAGCGCGCACAGCTGAATCATGAGACAAGAACGGAACGCCTTTGTCTCCCATAGATACATCATCCTTAATGAAGTTTTCACTCAAAACGTACTTACAACAGTGCCACGTAAAATATTTACAGCAAGGGATTTCGGCATTGTGGTCGGACCCTTACTTACCCGCCAAAACACATGAAATACGCCAACATGACAATATAACATTTTGAACTAGGCCGCAGAGAGACGACACTTTACCTATTAGTATCGATATCAGAAGTCGTAAAGCAGGTTCTGGAGCTCCTAATAAATTAGCAAAGGCTTGTAAGAAGGTTCGGCTTTCATCCGCATACTCGGCCATGTTTGTTGTCGATGGATCAGCTGATGACTGACGCGTTGGTTCCCCTCGGCGGCCGCCCGCCCGCCCGTCTGCCTGGCCTCCCTCCTCCTCCTCTGCCACCTCCCGCCCGCCCGCTGCTGCTGCTGCCACACGCCGCCAAATGACTTCTTTCTCTTCACGCAACTTTGAACACGTCCTCCTCCTCACCTGATACCGCCAATTCGACACGTGTCAGGACTTTGGGGGCCTGATCTTCTTAGGTACTATCCCATGGTATTGGTTCACTCTCGTTACTTGATCTGTCTGTCTGCCCTGACTTTGCAATCGATTGTCGTCGGTATATGGTAAGGGAATGGAAGCAATGGTAGTAGTGATCATGAGATATTAGGTATTGTCATGGGCATCTGCAGCTAGGTTCTATCTCACGTTATTTATAGAACTGCATGCGGCTTGAACAATTTTCCAACTTTTTGTAAGTACTGAGATTCTGATAGCAAGATACAGGTCTTCCAATTATCTGTAACAGGAGAAACTATTCGAGTCAAGCCATCCTATCTGATAAAGGTGATATGACAAGTTCCCAAATGAGTTTTCAAACGTTCTCAGTCAGGTACATGTTTAAGACCCGATATAGCACCCCAGAATATGTTTTTGCTTTACTACAGTAGTTTATAGTTTTCTGATGACATCCCAAAATATATTCTGATGAGAGGAAAACATTTTATTGTTCATGCCTGCCATAGGATCACCATTTACTACAAATATGTGAAACGCATTGAAGAAGAGAAGCTTTTGAGTTAGAGACTTGAATATAACGAACATGTATCGCAACAGGTTAGAAAAAAATACATAATTTGGGTTGTCTTCCGTCTATGATTCATTGCTTGAATAAAAGTTAGGTTTTTCCGTGATGTATTGCCTGAAGATTTTTTACAGCCTAGTCTAGCTTAGCAGATATCATGATGCTAACAATTGTGAAAATTTTGGTAATACAGTAGTACTTAGTTTTCATTGTGATTCACAAACCAATTCTCCTCGAAGAACCAAACTATGACGAAGCTGAAGGGAATGTGGTTGGTGATATAAAACTTTCTGCATGTATATTTCCTATTCATTCATATTAGGTAGGTTATGTAATCAGAGACTTCTTTGGCCAGTGACGTATGGCATTGCCGAACTGATCCGTAGCTTTGGACTCAAAGGGTCTGCAGCACATGTCATTATCGGCTGCTGTGCAGCTCGTGATATTAGGGGCTGGTCTGTAGCACATGTCATTAGGAAAAGCTATGTTGATAGCAATATTAGGGGCTGGTCTGTAGCTCGTGACATATGGGGCTGCACTGTAGCTAGTGACGTTTGGGAATGGTCTTATGCTTGTGCCATGAGGGGCTGGCCTGTTGCTGTAACATCAGGGGCTGGTCTCTAGCTAGTGGCAAAAGGAGTTAAACCTTAGGCAAAGATACTGCGTGCTGGTCTGTAACTAACGTCTATAACTATTGACATTAGGGGCTTGTCTAGTCTGTACCTAGTGCCATGAGGAGCTCGTCTGCATAACGGTATAGCAACATAAGGGGTTGGTCTGTAGCTAGTGACATAAGGAGTTGGTCTGTAGCGAGTGACATAAGGGGCTGGTCTATGGCTAGTGCCATTAGGAGCTGATCTGTAACGTGTGACATAAGGGGCCGGTCTGTAGCCTGTGACATAAGGAGCTGGTGTGGGATGAAAATATTTCATGAGTAGGGGCCGTGGCAGTGTGGGAAGTATGGATTTTCTTCATCGTTCGCCAGAGGGTTGAAATGCCAGTTTGCTGTCTCAGTGATCAGATCTGTCTGTGGTGAATGATTTTGCCCGAATATGTCTGCTACTTCTGAGGCAGACGTTTGTGTGTTTCTGCTCTCCGTCCTTGTGGTATGTGCTTTTGCTGGCTAGAGTGATGATGAAATGCGAAATATCATGGTATGAGGATGATAAATGATCTTTGGAAAAACTCTGGAGCTTGGATTCTATGTTCTGTGTCAGCTCTAACCTGTCTGTTTTCCTGTAGTCTGTGTGAGTTTTGTCGGTGGTTGTGTGGGCTGGTTGGGTTGGAGTGTTACCAGATCAGGTAATTGGTCGGAGTACAGTTCGTGTAGCCAGCTCATAGGCGTTACTTGTGTACAGTGCTCGTGTGCAGATGATGTCTGATGAGGTTGGCTGCTGAAGGGTTGTCAGATGGGAGTCTGGTTAGTTGGTTCCTCAAATTGAGGATTTCCAGAAGGGATGCAGTTGGCTTTTGAGGAGCTCATCTCTGGTACCCTGGGTATGGATGGTGAGCCAAGCAAGATGGTGGGCACTGAAATCTCTTCACAAAGTGGTAAGATGTATCTAGAAGGGCATGTGAATGGGAGAGGGGGGGGGGGTGTAGGTATTGATAAAGTTGTGAAGTTCTGTGGTTTTGTTTTCATGGAGCGTATTTCGGGGTGTTTTTACCGGCTGTAATGTTTTGTACCTGGTGTGGTGTTGGCGAATGGGATGATGTGGTGAATGAGTCATGAGTCCTCTTCTTTGTCTTTGTTGTCTGTTTTGTTGTTAAGTTGTGTAGTTGTAGAAAGGAGAGAGGATGGATATTAATGTGAGTCTGGTTGTATAAAGGAGAGGGGATGGATATGAATGTTTGATCTTGGGATAGGTTGAGTACTTCTGTGTGTTTGTTTTTTAAACAATTGGCACTGAGTTGTGGGAGGTTTAGTTTAAGGTTGGGTTTCTGTGGAGTGGTGGGGTTTGTTTATAAAGAGGGGGGGGGTTGTATATTTTGCACTGTCGTTTGCTGGGTGTTTATGATTGGGAGTGTGAGGGTTCGGGAGGGGTGCTTTGGATGTTTCTCTGCTAGTGGCCGCTGCGTGTTGAGCATATGATGTAGTAGTGCTTTTTAGTTATGGATGCTTGGTACTGTGGGTAGATGAACTTTGCTATCAATGCCATCGGCTTGCATCAGTAACTAGATGATGACTTGGGCATCGTGTTCATTGGCGGAAAATTGTATGTGATCGCCTAGTATGTTTGTCTAGTGTGACCCATGGACCGCGCAGCGGCTGGGGATAGCTTGAGACCTGCGTACGAACAAGGTAGGATGAACTCCTCTGGGGCAGGATGATTGGTGGGACCTTCGTCGTACGTCGCCTGACCAGGTTATCGTACTTCGTTGGGTTGCAACTTTATGATATATGGTCCCACCTGGCTGACAAGTGCTGTGGGTGTCTTTATAATAGAGAAAGTAGGGAGTCCTGAGTTCGCATAGGTTCGAATCCTTGGCGCGGCAGTCGGCCCTCACCTAACCTAGGTGTTCATCCAACCCTCGGGCCTGGTCGTTAAACTGGTAGATACCAGGCTTAGGCTGGTGTGCGTGTGTGTACTTTCATGATTGCCTATGTTTTTGTTACTTAATTTTACCGTACAGGGAGGGAGTTTTACAACCAAGAAGCCTCATCTGTATCTCTGTTATGGTACAGATTTTAGAATATCTTTATGCTGTCCTTATTTGCTTTTTCATTTGGTTCATACCGACCATCCACTACTCCTATACTGTTAAAGAACTTCTTTTAATCCTTTCAAATAGGTTTCTTTCTTAACTTCATGTTAACAGCCTCTGCATCTTCTATCACAGCATCTTAAGATAAACGTCACGATCTACGTCAAGTGGATTAGAAAAAAAAAGAAAACCTAATAGTTGTGATCAAGTCATCCCTAACTCTTTCTCCTCCTTTGGTGGAAAGTGTAACTGTATTGATGATAGTGCAGTAATAACGAAACGTAAACCAATGAAACTCAAATTGTTCGTTCAAGTCCAGGTGAGTCCTCGCTACGATTGCGTTGTCCAAGCAACAGGGCTATCGCTGATATATATATATATATATATATATATATATATATATATATATATATATATGATATTTTTTCATACAAATTCGTCATATCCCGCATTTGCGAGGTAGCGTTGAGAACAGAGGACTGAGCCTTAGAGGGAATATCCTCACTTGGCCCCGTTTTTTTTTTTTTTTTTTTTTTATTGGAGGTGGGGAAGTAAAAAACGAGGAGAGGATTTTCAGCCCCCCGTTCCCACCCCTTTAGTCGCATTCCACGACACGCAGGGAATACGTGGGAAGTATTACTCCCCTATCCCCAGGGATAATATATATATATATATATATATATATATATATATATATATATATATATATATATATATATATATATATATATATATATATACATATATATAAAGTTTGACTATCTTTCCGTCGTCTCGAAGAGAAAACCACAAACCCATTGCGGGTGGGGTAGGCTATCTAAGAGCCGTGGTCCAAATGCCTCGCTAAATCATTCACTCAGCAGTAGCGTCGCGAAGGTTGGTGTGGACAAAGGCCAGGAACGTTAGCAACATGAGCCGATGACTTGCGCGCCTGCTGGGAATTAATGCCTCGGCTGCGGAAAAGCACTCGCATGCCGCAACCCCTCGCATGGACGGGTTGCGAAGAGGTTTGCTTATTCATGCCTCTCGTTGGTTCTTCCAGTGTTGCGTGCGTCCATTGTATGCAGTGGATACACACACACACACACACACACACACATATATATATATATATATATATATATATATATATATATATATATATATATATATATATATATATATATATCCCTGGGGAAAGAGGAGAAAGAATACTTCCCACGTATTCCCTGCGTGTCGTAGAAGGCGACGAAAAGGGGAGGGGGGGGGGCGGAAATCCTCCCCTCCCGTCTTTAATTTTCCAAAAGAAGGAACAGAAGGGGGCCAAGTGAGTATATTCCCTCTAATGTTCAGTCCTCTGTTCTTAACGCTACCTCGCCAACGCGGGAAATGGATATATATATATATATATATATATATATATATATATATATATATATATATATATATATATATATTTATTTTTTTTTTTTTATGCTTTGTCGCTGTCTCCCGCGTTTGCGAGGTAGCGCAAGGAAACAGACGAAAGAAATGGCCCAACCCCCCCCCATACACATGTATGTACATACGTCCACACACGCAAATATACATACCTACACAGCTTTCCATAGTTTACCCCAGACGCTTCACATGCCTTGATTCAATCCACTGACAGCACGTCAACCCCGGTATACCACATCGCTCCAATTCACTCTATTCCTTGCCCTCCTTTCACCCTCCTGCATGTTCAGGCCCCGATCACACAAAATCTTTTTCACTCCATCTTTCCACCTCCAATTTGGTCTCCCTCTTCTCCTCGTTCCCTCCACCTCCGACACATATATCCTCTTGGTCAATCTTTCCTCACTCATTCTCTCCATGTGCCCAAACCACTTCAAAACACCCTCTTCTGCTCTCTCAACCACGCTCTTTTTATTTCCACACATCTCTTTTACCCTTACGTTACTCACTCGATCAAACCACCTCACACCACACATCGTCCTCAAACATCTCATTTCCAGCACATCCATCCTCCTGCGCACAACTCTATCTATCTATATATATATATATATATATATATATATATATATATATATATATAATGTATATACATACTTTTTACATATTTTTTTATTATACTGTCGCTGTCTCCCGCGTTAGGGTGGTAGCGCAAGAAAGCAGACGAAAGAAAGGCCCAACCCACACACACATGCATATACATACACGCCCACACACGCACATGCACATACCTATACATTTCAACGTATACCTACATATACATATATACACATGTACATATTCAGACTTGCTGCCTTCATCCATTCTCGCCGCCACCCCGCCACGCATGAAATGACACCCCCTCCCCCCGCGTGCGCGCGAGGAAGCGCTAGGAAAAGACAACAAAGAAAGGCCATATTCGTTCACACTCAGTCTCTAGCTGTCATGTATAATGCACCGAAACCACAGCTGCCTTTCCATATCCAGGCCCCGCAAAACTTTCCATGGTTCACCCCAGACGCTTCACATGCCCTGGTTCAATCCACTGACAGCACGTCGACCCCGGTATACCACATCGATCCATTTCACTCTATTCCTTGCACTCCTTTCACCCTCCTGTATGTTCAGGCCCCGATCGCTCAAAATCTTTTTCGCTCCATCCTTCCTCCTCCAATTTGGTATCCCACTTCTCCTCGTTCCCTCCACCTCTGACACATATATCCTCTTGTCAATCTTTCCTCACTCATTCTCTCCATGTGACCAAACCATTTCAAAACACCCTCTTCTGCTCTCTCAACCACACTCTTTATTACCACACATCTCTCTTACCCTTTCATTACTTACTCGATCAAACCTCCTCACACCACATATTGTCCTCAAACATCTCATCTCCAACACATCCACCCTCCTCCGCACAACCCTATCTACAGTCCAAGCCTTGCAGCCATATAACATTGTTGGAACCACTATTCCTTCAAGCATACCCGATTTTGCTCTCCGAGATAACGTTTGCACCTCCCACGCATTCTTCAGTGCTCCCAGAACCCTCGCCCCCTCAATTCTTCTCCTTCTCTCTCGATCTGCATCTCGTCTTAACACAGCTTCCTAAGTAAACTCAGACTTGGACAGGATATCTCAGTGGGGTGCACAAAATCTTGTCAAGTTTGACGCCTTTATGACAGTTTCTACCCATCTCTCTATCGAAAACTCCTCACAGCTCTCGTCTCTCCTTTGATGGTTCTGTATGGATGACACTTGTTTGCAGAATTTTTCTAAAAGTTTGAGAGTTGAAGATTGTGGTAAATTAGAGGATTAGCTTTCAAAGAAATGGCAAACTACATGATACCCTCATAAAGTCAGCTAGTTTCATACTCATGTTATTTATAATGACCTGCGTCTCCCTCTTCTTTACAGAGGTGGTTTTTTTATCTTTAGTATTATGAACTGTTAGATAATGCATTTTTTCCGTACATTCTTCGAGTAATGATTTAAATTGATTAACGTGCCAACACAACCTTTTGGAAGCCACCCAGATAACACACCTTCACCACCACAAGCCATCCCCAGAGACATATAACATTTACAACCCTCTAAACACCTGCAAATAATGTAAACCTCATCCTCATGACCCCCCCCCCCTAGTAGCGTAGTCTCACAATCCCTCCATCTATATAAAAAATGTTCCCTGAACTCCGTGACGCCCCCTAGATAACGTACACTCACATTCATTTGACAACCGCCAGACAACCGTTGGTTTCAGGGTACGCGGTCTGACAACCGTACCCCCAACATGAACTCGTCTTAGAACGAACCCCTCCCAGATAACGTACTCTCATGATTGATCATAATCGCACATCTCCCTCACCCCAGATGGCCTACAGTCGTAACACTCCGATACCCACTTGGGTCAATATAAACCACTGGGTAAATGACTTGGGGATGAAGGTCCTCGGGGGACTGGATATTGTTGCCACTTGAATTCAGGAAAAACAAGAAATTATTCATTTTTACGTATTTGGCCTCACATGAGGATCGGGAAAAATATGATTTCCTTAAAGGTAATCGATTGATTATAAGTAATCGACATAGCTGTCTTGTTCTAAGCAACAGCAATTACCTTACTTCAGCCATATTCATCTCTAGCTACAATTGTCGTATTTCAGCCATATTCATATAATAATTTGACACGCTTGTCGTATACACACAACAACAAAAGTAAATGTTGCTGGTTCAGCATTAGTCTCGGCAGCTCGGGAAGGCTTTCTTAGCTCAACATGAAGTGATCTGCTTTAATAAATTTCTTTTTCTTTTTTTTTCCGCTCACTCTCCGAGATTGCCAGTTTCCCCGAATCGTAGCTTGCACTCGGTATTGCCAGTTTCCCCGAATCGTAGCTCGCACTCGGTACCTTACCTCGGATGTTTTACCTAGGCTTGCGTGAGATTGACTTCTCACATCGAGTCAGCGTCTGTCCCTTGAAAAGCAACTGTGTGTGTGTGTGTGTGTGATTTTAGGCAGGTTGCGATTTGAATCATGTAGGCCGGCCATCGATGACAGAAACTTGTACAAATTTAAAGGATGGGTTCCGGCACGGGTAGCCGACCCCGTGACTCATGTAAACAGTGCATCTTTGCACGTTCTTAGTCTCCTACAGTTATGGATCATATATACACAGGGAGAGTGTATGTATGTATTAAGTCGTAGCAGTATCTTTATTATGTGAAGGAAGTCTTCAGAATTTTTGGGGTGTTTGTAGTTCTATGTTATGCTTTCATAACCTCGGCATTATATAGGCTTAAAGGCCAACCAACCAACTTCGTTCTCCTTAAGAGCCAATGACATCCTGGGAGAGTTAATGGTCTTATTTTTTTTTTTTTTTTTTAGCACCTGAAGATGTCCAGGATTTTTTTTCTTTTTCTTTTTTTGGTTGGCTGTTAAATCTAATTGAAACCGAAGTCAGGAAGGATTACTGAATCCTCTTATAAGAGAAGACAGTGATAGTATTAACATTTGCATACGACACAGCTACCATAAATTACAACGAGTTCTACATGTGGGATGGACCGGATAGGTAAACTGTTTGACCAGAAACGGCATGAAAAAAGGTAAAATGGAAGTGATTTTGACTAGGAACAGGAAAGAGTGGACTACGTATATATATAAGACCACCAGCCACAACAAGTACTTAAGGATATTGAGGGTTATATCTCATGATGAAAATTTACAGCAAATGGACATAAACAAGAGAATTATTAAATGTAATACAAACATCAGTATGCTTTACCCTATATGGAACGGTAAGAATGTACCTTTGAAATGCAAAACAATAATATATACCAGCATTCTCAGACCCATTTTAATATATATATGGACCAGCAGCCAAGTTACTAGCAACAGAAACAGGTTTGCATTGATCCAGGCCGCTGGAATAGGAGTACAGAGGCTAATCAGAGGTTACATGAATGGGTAAGATGAGAAACACCAAAGTAAGCGAGGATTTTGAGAACGTTACAGCTGTATTAGGAATGAAAAGAATGACCGAATGTGATACAGCCATGTACAAAGAATGGAAGGCTTGAGACAGCCAAAATGTATATGCACTAGATCCTTGAAGGAAGAAATGGACAGGCATCAAGAACTTACTAAGAAGAAGAGGGAAAGAAAGTGTGAGGACATGAACGAGTGTGGCTGGTAGGCAGTGAGTCTGTCTGGCGTCTGGTGAGAAAGGTTAAAATCTTGCCGTTGGCCGCTCTAATTATTCTGATAGTCAACAAGCATAAAGCCCAACCAACCAAGCCAGTCCTCCCCGACAAGGGAAGAGACTGTGGATGGTCTTAGAATGACCATGAACACCTGAAGGTGTTAATGTTTCGCGAACGGTAATCATAAGCTGATGATAATGACCCCTGGCACTTGGCAGGTCCCATAGTTCAAACTGCCAAACCAACCAGCTGCGTACTTTCAGAGCCACACACACACACACACACACACACAAACACACGAGAAAGCATGTACTACTGTATGTTCTCTGAATTGATCGCCTGAAGAGGGTCCACCATATTTTTGACCGATGGTTACATAATGACACCGAACGGCTTATAATGACCTAGACTGTGTATAGGACTAAGGCGGAGATAACGAACCCAACCCACCAAACAACGCGTTCATTTACATGACTTATATTTGGCTTCCTTTTTGGTTTATGGACACCAGCTCCTCCAGCGTCGGCTTTCCCCTCCTCTGCTCTTGCTCGAACCTGGGTACCTTCAACGGGAGGTTTACCTAAGTCAGCCCATCACGCCAGCGACGCAGGTAGAGTTAATGGCCAAGCAGCCGCCTAGAAGTTGTACGATAACTTATCCAGAAACCATGTCGAGATGTCAACAAGCTACATGATAAGATTTTTACAATAAGCTACGACAAATTGTCTCCAAGGTCTCCCAGGCTTACGAAAAGCTGTGAATACAAAACACTACAAGAATCGAAAAAAAAAAAAAAAAATGTCCGTAAGCTGCACAGCGAACTTGGCGAAAGGCCGCTTTCGAAGTGAGGTGTCATACAATCATAATTATCAAGTTTACGTAACACGATTTTTTTTTTTTTTTTCTACACTCGTTAGGTCTACCCGCTGGGTTACATGAACGTACTAAAGTCGGGTAGTGTGATCTAACAAAGGTTTAGTGACCCCCACTTATCTCTATATCTTTTTTTTTTCTATTATTATCAGACTCACCAATGACTTTGCTGGTCACACTATCTTACATTGTTGATCTCAGTGGACCCAGTACAGTAACGTCAGCCACTACTGACCCCTAGGGACTATTTCAAGCGTCTAACGTCTCAATGAAGAAGAACCATCCTTTTGGTTCCGTTCATATTTTTTAGTCTTGTAGCATATATATATATATATATATATATATATATATATATATATATATATATATATATATTATTTTTTTTTATTATACTTTGTCGCTGTCTCCCGCGTTAGCGAGGTAGCGCAAGGAAACCGACGAAAGAATGGCCCAACCCACCCACATACACATGTATATACATACACGTCCACACACGCACATATATATACCCATGTTGGAAAGAATCACAATTTTGCGCGTGATCAAGATATTCCTATGAGTCCACGGGGAAAATGAAACACGAAAAGTTCCCAAGTGCACTTTCGTGTAATAATCACATCATCAGGGGAGACACAAGAGAGAAATATAACAGTCAGTTGATATACATCGAAGAGACGAAGCTAGGACGCCATTTAGTAAACATGTGATTGTCCAAAACATGAGGTGGTGGATGAGGGGGCGAAGGTTCTGGGAGCAAGATGTAGAATCCTTTGGAATGAGACCTTTGGCAAGACTATACTCTCAACGATACAGCCTTGCCAAAGGTCAATTTCCACTTGTGGTGTAACGTAGAGTAGCAGGCGGGGCCAAAACATGCGGGGGAGTGAAGAGCGTACACGGGATAGAGTGGATTGCAACGATGTGGTGAACAGAAGGCTAAGTTTTCTAGCTGTTTCGTGCAATGCACCAAAACCAATGTCCTCTATCCACAACCAGGCCCTACAGACTTTTCCAATGTTTTCCTCCGGTCGCTTTGGATGTCCACATCCTTCCAGTTTATGATAATAGTGATGATCATAATAAAACCTAATCATTAATCCTTTACTGGATATCTTTGTAGCGGATCAACAGCTCATCTGTCACCTGTTTGTTGCTTATATCAATAAATCTATGTAACTCACGACCCTTGAACGTGCACCAGATAACGTCCCCGCACATCCTTATCACTTCTGATTACAGAGATAAGAGGATGCTCCCTCTCTGTACCCTGGGCCTCATCTCGTCACAAACACATTTGTGCATACGTTATAGTTTGTTTGTGTTCCCCATTTTATCAAGTACACAGAAGTCAGTAGCAGCAGCAGCATAATGGTTGTTGGTATCGTCAGTAGCAGCAGCAGCATAATGGTTGTTGGTATCGTCAGTAGCAGCAGCAGCATAATGGTTGTTGGTATCGTCAGTAGCAGCAGCATAATGGTTGTTGGTATCGTCAGTAGCAGCAGCATAATGGTTGTTGGTATCGTCAGTAGCAGCAGCATAATGGTTGATGGTATCGTCAGTAGCAGCATCATAATGGTTGTTGGTATCGTCAGTAGCAGCAGCATAATGGTTGTTGGTATCGTCAGTAGCAGCAGCATAATGGTTGTTGGTATCGTCAGTAGCAGCAGCATAATGGTTGCTGGTATCGTCAGTAGCAGCAGCATAATGGTTGTTGGTATCGTCAGTAGCAGCAGCATAATGGTTGATGGTATCGTCAGTAGCAGCAGCATAATGGTTGATGGTATCGTCAGTAGCAGCATCATAATGGTTGTTGGTATCGTCAGTAGCAGCAGCATAATGGTTGTTGGTATCGTCAGTAGCAGCAGCATAATGGTTGATGGTATCGTCAGTAGCAGCAGCATAATGGTTGTTGGTATCGTCAGCAGCAGCATCATAATGGTTGTTGGTATCGTCAGTAGCAGCAGCATAATGGTTGTTGGTATCGTCAGTAGCAGCAGCATAATGGTTGATGGTATCGTCAGCAGCAGCATCATAATGGTTGTTGGTATCGTCAGTAGCAGCAGCATAATGGTTGATGGTATCGTCAGTAGCAGCATCATAATGGTTGTTGGTATCGTCAGTAGCAGCAGCATAATGGTTGATGGTATCGTCAGTAGCAGCATCATAATGGTTGATGGTATCGTCAGTAGCAGAAGCATAATGGTTGTTGGTATCGTCAGTAGCAGCAGCAACATAATGGTTGATGGTATTGTCCATAGCAGCAGCATAATGGTTTTTGGTATCGTCAGTAGCAGCAGCATAATGGTTGTTGGTATCGTCAGTAGCAGCAGCATAATGGTTGTTGGTATCGTCAGTAGCAGCAGCAGCATAATGGTTGTTGGTATCATCAGTAAGTGTATGATTAAGTCACTGTAAATGCTGTCAGATTTTACTGGGATGACTTCCAGTTGCACGTGAGGTATCGTAGGTATTCCTATCCCTTTCTTGTTGTATATGTGCTGATGTAGTCATTGCTGGTCACTCTCAGTGCAATATAAACTCTTCCTGTGAATCCCAGCCTTCCACAGTTGATCGTAATGTATCCCAATCAGTCCCTTGTCCTGTATAAGAGATCGTGATCAGTTGATTATAATCCCTATCCTGTCCCAGTTACTATGACCTCTCGCTATTGGTATTGATCCCAGTTACTCATCAATTGTCCCCAATTTATCATGGCCTGTCACGATGGATCCCGATCCCTATTTGTCTACAGTTGTCGCAGTTTTACCCAATTAGTCTTCGTCCGTCACTTGTCAGACTTCATCTCTCATTTGACCCACATCTGTCGCAATTGGTCCTGGTGTAGCCCTTTGCTCTGGGGTCTCGCTGGGGTCAGGTATGAGCCAGTCTTGTGGGGGTCAGTATTCTAGGGTTAGCCGGGGTCAAATGAGAGTCAGTGTTTTGGTGTCAAGACTTGACGCTGCTGTGGGGTCAAGAGGCGGGAAAACAGGTTCTGATTTCTTCATTTTTTTGTGGTCAGTGGTGTTAGAGTGGTCTGGTATCTGTTCTTTGAGGGTGGTTGTGAGGTCTGGGGAGGAGGAGGAGCGTTGAGGTGTCAGTGCTGCCGGGGACTCACAGATGTGAGTTCTCTGGGGATCTGTGTGATGGCAGGAGAGTAAAAGGGGTGGTTGGAGGTCCCCAGTTGCTGTGGGGTGGCAGTGGACGCACAGTGTGTGTGTGTGTGTGTGTGGTAAGGATGTGTGCTCATGCCACCACCAGCACCTATATTTCGTCTGGGTGTCGGGTCTTGTGGTGGTGTGAGGTTTAAGAGCTCGTCCTCTTAGGCCATCTCACACTGTAAACAATCGCCGGTATGCATTTCATTTTAGCCATTTTCTATGAGTGTTTATGACGTTCGTAATGGCTTAGCCATTTTCTATGAATGTTTATTATGCTCGTATCGATGGCTCAGTGGGAGGAGTTAAAGTATGAGATGCACCGAGACTGATTTAGCAATATTTTATTTTATATATAAAAATAAGGTATAGAATTTAATACATAATGTACATGTGGTTAATGGAGAGCTTTTGCAACTTATGATGTATCCCATGCAATTTCCACTATACAAAACATGAGGGGAAACATAACTTGGATATGATACAGGCCCCCCCCCAAAAAAAAAATTTGTTTTAGAGTAAAAACAGGCAAGATGCAACAAAATAAATTACTGCTTCTGGGTAGTGGGGGAAGCAAGAGATGGCACAGGAGGGCGGCGATGCACTGGAAACCCAGGCACTTGAGTGACAGCCTCGCCCTCGGTGTAAATTGGACACATACTGACGAACAATTGGACGACAGGAAGCACACCCACCCACACACACACACACACACGCACACACTGCTGGATCCTTGACACGTACAGTAAACATCATCATCACACCCAGTTATTTAAGGTACGGTCGCTCACAGAGCCTTGGGGTCGCTGGTGTTGAAGCTGTAAACCTTGCGCGTCTCGTAATTTTTGGTGAAGGTTCGTTTCTTGGTGCCGTCGGGGAGGATCTCCTCGTTCGATCCCTCGGCGTGGCTCTCCTGCTCACGCCGCTGCTTGTTGCCCACGACCGAGCCGTCCACGCCTTTCACCTTCGTGTTCTCGTCCAAGACGCGGTTGGTGCGGGTAACGCCCGGTGCCGGCTTGTCCTCCCAGCGTTGCTCCTGACGCTCCGTCACACTGTTCCCGGAGGTGACGACGTCGCGGCTGGTGGATACGCCTGCCGGGGGCCGAGACAGAGCGCTGGATTGGGTGGAGATCTCCCGACCTGTGGATATGCTTGGGGGTGATGTTGGGGGATCCATGTCTGGCTGCAGAGTGTGGCGACGCATCATGTCTTCCATTTCCCTCTGAGACTTCTCCACCATCTGGTTGAAGGATGTCCAGTGATCCCGTGAGGAGTGGTCCACTATTTCAGTGTGGACTGGCTTGTGTGTGGTGGCCTTGGCATCATGCCCCACCTCCTCGGAGTAGAGAGGAGTATGGGACAGGTAACGCTTGTCGTTGGAGTGGTGTACGTCCGATCCTCCCACCGAAGAAGGCACCGAAGAGCCGCGCTGAGTGTCGGTGCTTGAGGTCCTCCTGATGAAGGTGGTGGTGCCGTTCTTGTTGCCGCTGGTGATGGGCACGCTGCGCGACCCCGACCCGCCCTGGATGGCCTGTTACACATATATACACAGGGCTCAACATAAAAGACCAAAGCACTACGCTAGCAGCAGCGGGAGGTTAGCGTTGCTTACTGGAGCAAACAATAGGTAATGAAATGAAAAGGGCAACTCTTTACCTGTGAGGTCGCGGTCGTAATGATAGTCATCTCTGCTCAGGATGACCAGGATGGGTGTCATGTGTTCATGCTGCACGGTGGCATAGGGAGGTAGTATGTGACCAATTGACGGACAAGATAGAGAGGGTTTTGGAGAATTGGTAAAATGTCCGGGCTAGAGAGGGGGAAACGAGAGTAACAGTGTTAATCAAACTATGTTTAAAGATTAACGATGCGTCTCTCAATGTACCAGAGCTGTTTTGACGTCTATTTATTTCAGGGTCACAGTATAGGAATGCTTATTCCTCAGCCGAAAATGCCTCATAACTTTCCTCTCGCCTATGACGGTTCTGTAATTCCACCACTTGACTCTATGAACATACTTGGTATCAACTGTCACATCCACTCTGTTTTGGAAACCCCACGTTACGGAAATAATTTAGTTTGCCTCTAAAGAAACTGGGAGTCCGGTTTAGATATCGAAATTTCTTTTCGTCCGGACACCTGCTCCGTTACGTATGGAATACTGCTCTCACATCTGGGGTGGTTCTAGCTCTGCATCCTTACTTGACAAAGCTGAGTCGAAAGTAGTCCGACTTATAAACTGTCCCAGGCTAACTTGACCCGCTTGCCCTATGCCGTAGTATTTGCCCACTTTCCCTCTTCATTAGGTATTACTTTAGTTTTTGCACCCAAGAGCTGGCTGGCTGTGTGCCCCCGCCACTAGCTGAATCACGCGATACTTAGCAAACTGCTTCGTCAAATGATTACTGTGTGGCCGTTAGCAACATCAAGGGTGGGCCGATTTGATAATTGTTTCTTTCCCTACACTTCAAAGCTCTAGAACTCTCCACCCTCGCATGTCTTTCCCAATAAACATGACCTGGCACATTGTTAAAGACAGGTGTTTCAGTTCTTCAATACTTTCCCTTTGTCTCATATATTTTCTCCCTTATTAACCTCTGTATTTCATTTAAGGCCTAGCCTTAATATGTACTTTCGGCCATGACTGGAGTCTCTGATGAACGTTGCTCAGTGTTATTCTAGCGCCTGAAACAGTAGTTCCCAGCATCACTAGGAAGGAGAGCAAAGCGTAAATTGATCTATCGAAGGTCTATGCCGCCGATGGAGATGATCGTATTGTCATATACTTTTTTGACATGATTGCTTGGGGAACCACCTGCTAAGCTTAGCTCATCATTTCAGCTCCGTAACAAATACCATCTAGTATTGTAATATACTTTTTTGACATGATTGCTGGGAGGACCACCTGCCATACCTTATGACTTCAGCTCCGTAACAATTACCATACTAGTATTATAACATACTTTTTTGACATGATTGCTGGGAGAACCATCTGCTAAGCTTAGCTCATTATTCTAGCTCCGTAACAATTATAGTAATATACTTTTTTGACATGATTGCTGGGGGAACCACCTGCTAAGCTTAGCTCATCATTCTAGCTCCGTAACAAGTATTGTCATATACTTTTTTGACATGATTACTGGAGGAACCACCTGCTAAGCTTAGCTTATCATTTCAGCTCCGTAACAACTACCATACTAGTTACCTGGGCCACAGATGACCATTATCATGACCGCGTACTCCCAACGTACATAACTCATAGTGGTCAGGACCTGGTCTATTGCGTTAGTATAATGTCTACTTCTAAGGAAGGAGAGGGGAAAAAAAGGAAATGACATTGATTATTTACATGTATGAATTAAGGCCTTAGAAATATGATTCAAATGTGATTATTATTTTTTTTGATAATCTCAAACACTAATTCAAATGTGATTTTTTTTGATAATCTCAAACACTAATTCAAATGTGATTACTATTTTTTTTTTTGGATAATCTCAAACACTAATTCAAATGTGATTATTATTTTTTTTGGATAATCTCAAACACTAATTCAAATGTGATTTTTTTTTGATAATCTCAAACACTAATTCAAATGTGATTATCATTTTTTTTGAAATAATCTCAAACACTAATTCCAATGTGATTATTATTTTTTTTGGATAATCTCAAACAATAATTCCAATGTGATTTTTTTTGGATAATCTCAAAAAAATTCAAATGTGATTATTTTTTCGTGGATAATCTCAAACACGAATGATATAACTAATATCTACAAAGTACGTGGGTAAGAACGTAATGAAAACTATATTTTTCATGATATGAATGATTACGTGTCAGTAGTTCCTTACCACAATAGATTCAGTTCTTTTAGATACTAGGATAACTATTATATTTATATAGTCATGATATTTACACGATAGCTATGATATTTATATAGTGATATTTACACGATAGCTATTATATTTATATAGTCATGATATTTACACGATAGCTATGATATTTATATAGTGATATTTACACGATAGCTATGATATTTATATAGTGATATTTACACGATAGCTATATCTATATAGTGATGATATTTACTCGATAGCTTTGATATTCATATAGTCATGATATTTACACGATAGCTATGATATTTATATAGTGATATTTACACGATAGCTATCATATCTATATAGTCATAATATTTAAACGATAGCTATGATATTTAGTCATGATATTTACACGATAGCTTTATCTATATAGTCATGACGATATTTACACGATAGCTATAATATTTATATAGTCATGACGATATTCACAGTATAGCTATAGTATTCATATTGTCATGATATTTACGCGAGCTATGATATTTATAGTCATGGATATTTACACGATAGCTATGATATTTATATAGTCATGACGATATTCACATGAAAGCTATAATATTTATATTGCCATGACGATATTTACACGATAGCTATGATATTTATAGTAATGGATATTTACGCGATAGCTATAATATTTATATTGTCATGACGATATTTACGCGATAGCTATAATATTTATATTGTCATGACGATATTTACGCGAGAGCTATGATATTTATATAGTCATGACGATATTTACACGATAGCTATATCTATATAGTGATGATATTTACTCGATAGCTTTGATATTTATATAGTCATGATATTTACACGATAGCTATATCTATATAGTGATGATATTTACTCGATAGCTTTGATATTTATATAGTCATGACGATATTTACACGATAGCTATATCTATATAGTGATGATATTTACTCGATAGCTTTGATATTTATATAGTCATGACGATATTTACGCGATAGCTATAATATTTATATTGCCATGACGATATTTACACGATAGCTATGATATTTATATAGTCATGATATTTACACGATAGCTATGATATTTATATAGTCATGACGATATTTACGCGATAGCTATAATATTTATATTGTCATGACGATATTTACACGATAGCTATATCTATATAGTGATGATATTTACTCGATAGCTTTGATATTTATATAGTCATGACGATATTTACACGATAGCTATATCTATATAGTGATGATATTTACTCGATAGCTTTGATATTTATATAGTCATGACGATATTTACACGATAGCTATATCTATATAGTGATGATATTTACTCGATAGCTTTGATATTTATATAGTCATGACGATATTTACACGATAGCTATGATATTTATATAGTGATATTTACACGATAGCTATGATATTTATATAGTCATGATATTTACACGATAGCTATGATATTTATATAGTGATATTTACACGATAGCTATGATATTTATATAGTCATGATATTTACACGATAGCTATATCTATATAGTGATGATATTTACTCGATAGCTTTGATATTTATATAGTCATGACGATATTTACACGATAGCTATGATATTTATATAGTGATATTTACACGATAGCTATGATATTTATATAGTCATGACGATATTTACACGATAGCTATGATATTTATATAGTCATGACGATATTTACACGATAGCTATGATATTTATATAGTGATATTTACACGATAGCTATATCTATATAGTGATGATATTTACTCGATAGCTTTGATATTTATATAGTCATGACGATATTTACACGATAGCTATGATATTTATATAGTGATATTTACACGATAGCTATGATATTTATATAGTCATGATATTTACACGATAGCTATGATATTTATATAGTCATGACGATATTTACACGATAGCTATGATATTTATATAGTCATGACGATATTTACACGATAGCTATGATATTTATATAGTGATATTTACACGATAGCTATGATATTTATATAGTGATATTTACACGATAGCTATAATATTTATATTGTCATGACGATATTTACACGATAGCTATATCTATATAGTGATGATATTTACTCGATAGCTTTGATATTTATATAGTCATGATATTTACACGATAGCTATATCTATATAGTGATGATATTTACTCGATAGCTTTGATATTTATATAGTCATGATATTTACACGATAGCTATGATATTTATATAGTGTATATGTGGGTCATGTGGTGCTGACCTAGGGTTGGGGTCATGTGTTGCTGACCCAGGGTTGGGGTCATGTGGTGTTGACCTAGTGTGGAGCTATGTGGTGCTGACCCAGGGTTGGGGTCATGTAGTGCTGACCCAGGGTTGGGGTCATGTAGTGCTGACCCAGGGTTGGGGTCATGTGGTGCTGACCCAGGGTTGGGGTCATGTAGTGCTGACCCAGGGTTGGGGTCATGTGTTGCTGACCCAGGGTTGGGGTCATGTGGTGCTGACCTAGGGTTGGGGTCATGTGTTGCTGACCCAGGGTTGGGGTCATGTAGTGCTGACCCAGGGTTGGGGTCATGTGTTGCTGACCCAGGGTTGGGGTCATGTGGTGCTGGCCTAGGGTTGGGGTCATGTGGTGCTGACCTAGGGTTGGGGTCATGTGGTGCTGACCTAGGGTTGGGGGTCATGTGGTGCTGACCCAGGGTTGGGGTCATGTGGTGCTGACCTAGGATTGGGGGTCATGTGGTGCTGACCTAGGGTGGGGGGTCATGTGGTGCTGACCTAGTGTGAGGTCATTTGGTGATGACCTAGTGTGGGGTCATGTGGTGCTGACCTAGCCTGCCTGGGGTCATGTGGTGATGACCTAGTGTTAGGTCATGTGGTGCTGACCTAGTGTGAGGTCATGTGGTGCTGATCTAGTGTGGGGTCTTGTGGTGCTGACCTAGTGTGGGGTCATGTGGTGCTGACGTACGGTTGGGGGTCATATGGTGCTGACCTAGGATAGGGGGTCATGTGGTGCTGACCTAGTGTGGGGTCATGTGGTGATGACCTAGTGTGAGGTCGTGTGGTGCTGACCTAGTGTGTGGTCATGTAGTGCTGACCTAGGATAAGGGGGGGGGGTCATGTGGTGATGACCTAGTGTGAGGTCATGTAGTGCTGACCTAGGATAAGGGGGGGGGGTCATGTGGTGCTGACCTTGTAGTTGTCGTCCTCCTCGGTGCAGGAGACGGCCTGGGAGTCGTCTGAGGTCACGTTGGAGGAGCGGATCTGGCGGTAGACGGAGCGGGTCTCGGAGGCGGGCTGGGTGGTGGTGGTGGTGGTGGTGGTGGTGGTGCCGGACTTCTCCCAGCGGTCCACCACGTTCTTCATGGCCTGGTCCCACTCCTCCCACGAGTCCTTGAAGAAGGGGTCGTCGCCGAAGGCGCCCCGCTTCTGCACCGTCACCGTCTTGGTCGTCTTCGTGCCTACCATCTTGCGTGCAGCTTCTGCCCGGTCAAGAAGTGTAGGGGTTAACGGGCGTTATTAAGGGTCGTTAGGGTTTATATATAGGCTGGCTCATCTGTGTGAGACGGAGGTGGAGGAGGAGGAGGTGGTGGCACCGAGAACTGGATGGATGAGGGCAGGTGAGACGGGCGTCCTGGCTCAGGGCCAGTGTATGGCAGAGACGCCTGATGACACCACCCTGTTGCACACCTGCCTCCCTCCCACCTCCCTCCACACCTGCTTGCCTACTCTCTACACACACCTGCTTGCCTACTCCCTACACACACCTGCCTCCCTCCCCCCTGCACACCTGCTTGCATCCCTCCTCCCTGCACACCTGCCTCCCTCCCTCCTCCCTGCACACTTGCCTCCCTTCCACCTCCCTGCACACCTGCTTGCCTCCCTCCTCCCTGCACACCTGCTTGCCTCCCTCCTCCCTGCACACCTGCTTGCTTCCCTCCTCCCTGCACACCTGCCTTCCTCCCTCCTCCCTGCACACCTGCTTGCCTCCCTCCTCCCTGCAGACCTGCTTGCCTCCCTCCTCCTTGCATACGTGCCTGCTTGCCTCCTTCCTACACGCCGGGTCGGGGTGGAGGAGGTGTGGAACTGTGTGTGGGAGTGGGGGTGGATCGGGGTGGAACAGGTGTGGTAGAGCCATGGTGGGGGTGGCAGGGTAGCCACCATATGGCAGGGCTGGGCTCCCACCAGCAGACGTGCCCCCCACACCACTACCTGTTGCCCTTGGTCCTCACTGCCTTACCCTACAGGTGTCGCCTCCCTCGCCCATGGCCGCTTACCTTCACATAATTACCTTTCTAACCCTCGCCCATGGCCGCCATGGGTGCAGATGAGAGACGTAAGGCATGACAACCACCTGGGCCGTGATATATATGACCCGAGTCGGTCACATCTGCGTCATTGGCCCGGTTGCTGTCATGAACATCCCAAGATGTGTGTGGGTAGCATGGCGGGCGTGGGCGGGGAAGGGTAGCGGGCGTGTGCCACCACGCCCATACATGGCCACCCGACCGGTCCCGCCCCGCCCACACTCGCCACCACCCCGCCTAACCCTTCCCCCAACGCCTCCCTACCCCACTTGCAGCCACCACCTCACATTGCCTTACTTTCAGGTGACCTACCACACCCCAGGTCACCTCCCACACCCCAGGCGACCTACCACACCCCAGGCGACCTGCCACAGTCCTAGGTTACCTCCCACACCCCAGGCGACCTACCACACCTCAGGTAACCTACCACACCCCAGCAGGCGTCCTACCGCACCCCAGGTGACCTACCACACCCCAGGCAACCTGCCACAGTCTCAGGTCACCAACCACACTACCACAGTCCCAGGTCTCCTCTCAAACCCTTGGCAAGCTACCACAGTTCTAGGCTTACTTACTGCACTACCACAACCCCAGGTGACCTACCACACTTCCACAACCCCCGAGTGACATACCACACTACCACCACAGACCTAGGCTACTTACCACTACCCCAGGCCACCTACCACACTACAACCGCTCCAGTCCACTTACCGCACTACCTTAACCCAGTCACCTACCACACTTACCACGGCCCTAGAACATATACCACAGTCCCAGATGACCTACCACTCTCTCATAGCCCTAGGCTACCATATTTCTATGACTCCATGTCACCTACCACACACACACACACACACACACACACACACACACACACACACACACACACACACACACACATGTGGATTCCAACATGAATTTGTTTAAGGGTGGTCATGATGGAAGTAAACAACGAGGAGGATTGCATCACCGTACAAGGGGACCTAAGCAAATCCAAAGTTGGTCGGATACAAAGTTGATGAAACTCAACCCCAGTAAATGTAATGATAATGGAACTCGGTGAAGGAAGGCTTCGATGTGGATATTATCCAGCAGGAGACATGCTGCAGGACTCTGTGTATGAGAGGGACTTGGGAGTAAGAGATCTTCCCTAACCTTATGAGAATAGTCACGAAACCAATTACTGCAGGCAAACATCTTGAATGCATTCAGAACGCATGGATAGGGATGGATCTAAGAGGCTGAATCATGCCAAAAGTAGAATACGCTTCTCAAGTCTGGTCTCTAGACTTGAAGAAAGCAGAACTCATAGAGAAGGTCCAGAAGAGCGCTATAAAGATGGAAGGTGAATTAAGCCAGCTGAGTTACTGGGAAAGGTTAGGAGGCCTTTAATGTCCCCCATGGAAACGGAGAAGGGTAAGGGGTGACTTGATCACACAGCCTTTAAACCAGTTTGATGTCAGTGAACAGTTCCCTCAAAGATGCAAGGTTAGAGCAACCAGGGGCCATTATATGATACTAAACAAGAAATTTGTTAGAAAAAAAGATATATTGAAGTACTTTTATAGCATGAGAGTTGCGGAAATTTAGAAACAACCGAATGATCAAGTTGTGAAAGTGGACAAAATACGAAAATAAGTTAGATGACAGTAGCGAATTTTCAAGAGATGGGACCCCACGAGTGTAGAGAACTTCCTCCCTTGTACAATAGAAAAACACTAATTACACTAATCATATATATATATATATATATATATATATATATATATATATATATATGTATATGTATATATTGGAAAGGATCACAATTTTGCGCGTGATCAAGATATTCCTGCGTCCACGGGGACTCATAGGAATATATATATATATATATATATATATATATATATATATATATATATATATATATATATATATATATATATATATATATATATATATAATCATGTTTACATGAGAAAGGCAGACAATAAGAGGCCTGATTGGCCCACGACTGTGTTATCTGAAACAAATATAAGAAGTTTAACATGACAAGAAAATGTAATTCCTCTCAGCAGTTTTCAAATCTCTACCACCGGCTCCCCGCTGCGGCACATTATCCCTCAACTCCTTCCCCACCCTCATAGAACACGGCCTCGATCCCACATGATGGACGGTGGCAGCTCATCAGCAATCAGTGAGCCAGGGCGCCCCTCCCATCTACCACCGGAGGACGTCCTACTCTGACGTCTCCTTGCTCTTCCTTCCCCTTGACCCACATACTGTAGGTACGCTGAATGCCAATGTACCTTTGGCAGGGAAGTAGGTGGCTGGCTACCATGGCCGACGTACTTTGTTTTTTAAATTAGATGTTTTCTTGTTCAGGCGGTACGCAAAGCACAGCAGGGTTATTGACCTCAAGAATTCTTCCTTCTCATAACAGCCTTCCTGAAGGAGATCAACTCCTCAGGTCTGGTGGGAAGAACAGCCTGACGGGGTGTTTGATTCAGCCTGGAGGAGGGGCAGACAGGGTAGATGGTGTGGGACGATTATACAGGACCTTCCACCTTGGCTTAAGGGAATAAGAGGTCGTACTGTAATCCCAGGAGACAAAGAGATCAAACTTTAGGATCCTGGAGCCACAGTAAAGTCCTCCTCCCATTGATTTACAGACGCTGGGACCGTGAGGGTAGAAATGTTACGGTAATCTGTTTCTTAAAGAACTTAGCTTTCAGTTAATGGGAAAAGCTAAGGATGGAGGAAGCAACTAGCTTGCTATTTCAGCGCCACAGCATAGCTGTCCATGGAGGGAATATACAAGGTAGGGTTAGCGTTCGCTTCAAGTCCCTTCTCGGAGAAGTTGAAGAAAACTTAATATGTCGTCGAAACCTATGTAATTTTTTTGTTTTGTTTGGCTCGATGTTACAGTAATCTGTATATTTTATAGTAAATCGAAAAGAGAAAGGTGGAGGGATGGGCTGGGAGTGGGGGTTAATAAAAGATATCATTCAATCATCGAAAATGAACTCATTTTTTTTTTCGCTTTTTCTATTAGAGACGGTGAGTCGTTCACACACACACATACACATGAATGTTATATATATATATATATATATATATATATATATATATATATATATATATATATATATATATATATATGTGTGTGTGTGTGTGTGTGTGTGTGTGTGTTGTGTTCAAACACTCCTGTAATTGTAGGGAAAATTTTCTGTCGGTGATAACGGTGGAATGATATTTGAAGATGGTTAAGACTACTATGTCGAGCCACCATCACCGGGAGGTGGCTGGGGATGGGGGGGTTCTCGCTCGCCACCGGAGACTTGAATGCAAGCAACACACGAGCCACCACCAGCAGCGCCTCCTCCTCCCGCAGCCATCCTCCCACCTCCTGAGACCCGCTGTGCCAGACTGCTCTCCTCCCTGGCCGGCTCTGTCCACCCACCCGGCGATGGTTGAGCGGCGACATATTTGCCACACTATATACCCCCCCGCAAAATAATACCAAATGTTTATGAAACTTAAGATCGGAACCTGCAATATTGAATGTCCCATGGTATATCGGCTGAATTTTCGCCCGTAGTGATAACGCTTGATAAGCACACAAATGTCTCAACACGACACTCACCTCACCCGAAACACTCTTTACAAACGTCCAATTAGGGAAGGGTTGTGTTGCACTCTCAACGTGTGACTACCGACAACTGCCGCGGTGCCAGCCAGGAGGCCGCTTTATATACCCTCCCGTGGCCACGCCCACCGGCCTAGGGTTCCCGCGCAGGATTTTCACCTGGAATTCGTTGGGGGTTCCTCCTCAGCGGTGTTGTGGAGATAACTGATAATCCACAAACACTCTAAAAAAAAAAAGAAAACATGGGGAATTAGACTTAAAATGCGCTACTTAAAGATAAAAAAAAAAAGTGCTATTACAACTACGCAGATAGAGTGGTTCATTCTAGAATATATATAAGTAGATGGGGAAAGTGTAGGTTTTTCAAGAGGGACAAGCGCGAGTGGTTTAGTGTTTGTTGATTCGCACGCGTGGTGTGGGCGGCCTCGGCTCTGACGTCACACTACGTCATATACTATTGGGGCGGCTGACTCACGGCCGCCCACGTGTGTGTGTGTGTGTGTCCTCCCACACCCCCCCAGTCCTCCGCAGCCGCTGCCGCTGCCGCAGCCGCCAACATCACTCTTGCCGCCGTCAGCCGCTCCGTGGATAGGATGATGTCGGGTACCGCAGGTGTACGGTCAAGATACGGAGGCTTTCGCCGCGGATGGTGAAGGGGGGGGAGAGAGAGAGGTGGTGGGGTTAGGGTGGGCAGTCAAAGCGCACGTTAGAGAGCGACGCGGGCCGCATGCGACAGCCGTGCCGCCGGCCTCTGCCGCCCCGCGCCAACATGACCAAAAATAGAAGATAAAATCCACAGCTCAGGTGAGGCTGGGCCGCAAGGAGGGAGGTTGGGGGGGTGGAGCACCAGCCGGTCATGACCCCTGCGTCGGGGAACATAAGGCCAGCTTTCCAGCGGCGTGAGGCTACCTTACCCGGCTACCACGGCGGCGGCGGCACCGCCCGTGTGTGGGCACTGGGGAATGGGTAGGAGCGAGTGGGGTCGCGGGGGGAGATGGCAGGGTGTTGGCAGCATGGAAGGGTGTGGGCAGCATGGCAAGGTGTGGGCAGCATGGCAGGGTGTGTGCAGCATGGCAGGGTGTATGCAGCATGGTAAGGTGTGGGCAGCATGGTGGGGTGTGGGCAGTATGGTGGGGCGTAGGCAGCATGGCGGGGTGTGGGCTGCATGGCAGGGTGTATGCAGCATGGTAAGGTGTGGGCAGCATGGTGGGGTGTGGGCAACATAACAGGGTGTGGGCAGCATGGCAGGGTGTGGGCTGCATGGCAGGGTGTGTGCAGCATGGTAAGGTGTGGGCAGCATGGTGGGGTGTGGGCAGTATGGCAGGGTGTGGACAGCATGGTAAGGTGTGGGCAGCATGGTGGGGTGTGGGCAGTATGGCAGGGTGTGGACAGCATGGCAGGGTGTGGGCAGCATGGCAGGGTGTGTGCAGCATGGTAAGGTGTGGGCAGCATGGTGGGGTGTGGGCAGTATGGCAGGGTGTGGACAGCATGGCAGGGTGTGGGCAGCATGGCAGGGTGTATGCAGCATGGCAGGATGTATGCAGCATGGCAGGGTGTGTAAACCATAGCAGGGTGTGAGTACCATGGGAGGGTAGGGTGGGGGAGGGGAGACCAGGGTGTAACAAGGGTCATGAGAGTATATGGGAAGGACAGACAACAGGAGATCGTCATCTTAACTGTTGTAGAAATGGGAAAAAAGGGAAAGCCGAAGGCATCTCCCCTCCCACCTCTCCCTCCGGCTCAACTGCCAGAAGGAAAATAGAAACACCATCTTGTACACAGAGAAAATATATCACCATGTGGGAAAGTTTATAGGAAAGCGTAAGTGGGGAAATGTTCTCTTCTCTGTAGACAGTGGTGTTCGATAAGGCTGGACCATGAGACCAAACACAGAAGCCACATTATTTAACGTGTAGTAGGTAGCTTAAAAAGAAATATCTTGCAGGACTATTTACTGATAACAGTTGTCAATTCGTGGAGTCTTGAAGGTACTTGATAGGTTTTTTTTTCCGACCACAGCATCTGATGGTAGTGTATTGTTGTCTTCTACATCACTCCAGAAGAAAAAAGATGTTTTGCGCATGTGTTATTCCATCTCCTTATGAACCTCATACACCTCATTTCTCGTCATTGGCTCTCTAATGGGAAGAAATATTCATATTTTATGGTGTCAGAACTAGATAGCATTTTGATTTTCCTTATTAGATCTCCTTAGAGTATGTGCAATTTTGGAGGACGATAATAATTCTAGGTCTACGAGTGTTTCTATATAAGGCCTCTATCTGAGCGAAGGAATGATCTTTGTTGCTCTTCTTTGGTTTCGTTCTAATTCCTCTTCATCTTTTCTCACGTCCGGTGATCTGCAGCGAAGAACACTGCATTTCTGAATAAGGTCTGACCAGGGCGTTACAAAGAGTGAGCATTTTAATCTTCGTCTTATAGGCTGAATTTCTAGTTATGAAACCTAACAGCTGATTGGCTTCGTCGCGAGCAGTTAAGCATTGTCATTCGTATTTCAGGTTATCACTAATTATAACTCCAAAGTATTTTTCTTCTTTTACAGCGAGTGATACTTTACTGATCTTATCATATTCGTGGTTAATACCTTCAGCGCCAAATGAGATACATTCACACTACACTGGACTCTATTGGCCATATCTACCCACTCATTCACTTCGAGTAGATAACTTTGCATCGTGAGTCAGTCATCCCTTGACTGCGCTGTATGTCCTGTTCTCATGTCGTCGGGCCAACTTCAAAGCTATGTACCGTTGAAGCCTATCTTTAGATCCATGGTATAGACGAATCATGTGGGGTCCCAGGACTGAGCCTTGTGGCACGCCACTTGTTACGTGCAGACTGACGTATGGATCCCCATGTAATACCACCCCCTGGAAGCCAGCCTGTGACCCCAGCGCAGATTAGGTGTCCTATGTTTTGAGGATTTCGTGTATTTTGCACTGTTTTTCGGTAGCGCTTCGTCCAAGACTTTTCGCAAGGCTGAATGTATGACATCAGGAGGTATTTTAGAGTTCCAGCGATTGTATGGATGTGGGCATCTAGGGGCACACTAGTACGGAAGGATGAGAACACGAAGGGGAGGCAGAGGAGTGTGGTAGGGTGTGGTGACACCAGGTGAGGGGGGTTGCACGGGCCCCGCCCTGCCTCACCTGGCTATATAAAACTCAACATTAGGAAACGAGGAGGTAGGGTGGCAGCTTGGCTTCCGGCCGGTGTGTGTGTTTGTGTGTGTGGGGGCGGGTGACGCAAGACGAAACGCCCGTCACCCGGTTATATCACTGCCGCCCACACGCCCAGCACGGCCGCCCCCACCACATCACTGAAGATGTTAAAGCATGACTATCTAGGGATGATCATAACCAGAGGTGGAATGTACGTTTATCATTGTCATTGCCTTCGTTCTATTCCAATGCTCGTCTCGTCTGTCTCCCGCTAAAGTCTTGTCCCGCTCACAATTGCGTCTGTGAACTCAGAATTGGACAGGGTTGGAGAGGGTTATCCAATGGGGCACATTGGACAGGGTTATCCAGTGGGGCACATTGGACAGGGTTATCCAATGGGGCACATTGGACAGGGTTATCCAATGGGGCACATTGGACAGTGTTATCCAATGGGGCACGTTGGACAGGGTTATCCAATGGGGGCACACGTAACTTAAGGTACAACGCTTCTGAAACCTTGATTTCGTCTCATTTATCTTTCTAATGCTCCTCACGTCTTTCCCTAGCTTCCTCTGATGGCTTTTATAACTCCACCCCTCTTTTTTTAAGGCAGGAAATAGATTTGGTATTATCATAACATCCACGTAATCCACTTGGCCAAACCCCCCCTACCTTACACAAATAGTTCAGTCTGCCCGGAAGAAACCAGTGCACCGAATTTACTCTGGACACTTTGTTTCCATCATGCAAAGAAGTGGTTCGTCCACGCACGTAGTACTGGTCACACCTCTTGCACTCTTCTGCCGCTACCTGGTAGCAGGCATGATAGAGTCGAGTCTGAAACGGAGTCGAGTCTGAAGCGAGTCAAGCCTGAAGCGAGTCGAACCTGAAGCGAGTCGAGTCTGAAGCCAGTCGAGCCTGAAGCCAGTCGAGTCTGAAGCCAGTCGAGCCTGAAGCGAGTCGAATCTGAAGCGAGTTGAGTCTGAAGCGAGGAGTCAAGTCACCAGCTCCCGTAACCTGACCTCAAAGTTCGACCTGCTTGACCTACGCCGCTGTGTTGTTTCTCTTTCCCACGGCCGACCCCGCGTCGCTTGGATCGATGTGTCTCTGTTGGGAACATGAGGGTGGGCCGTTGTGATATCTGTTTCCTTCCTTACGCCGCTGTGCTCTGGATTTCTTTGCGGTCTCGTGGTTTCCAGAGCAGCCGTGACCTACCCTTTTTAAAAGGAGGTTTTCCACTGCTTAAGAAGTGTTTTCTTCTTCTTCTTCTTCTTCTTCTTCTTCTTCTTCTTCTTCTTCTTCTTCTTCTTCTTCTTCTTCTTCATCATCATCATCATCATCATCATCATCATCATCACCATTTCTTCTTCTTCTTTTTCTTCTTCTTCTTCTTCTTCTTCTTCTTCTTCTTCTTCTTCTTCTCCTCTTCTCTTTCTTTACTTTTCTCTCTCTAAATTCAGCCCTCGTATGTGGAGCACTGATGTGCATGGACGGCTGGCACTGCATCAGCAGGCTTCAGTGACCTGTGGGGCACCACAGGCACTGCACTATTAGGCCTCAGGGACGTGTGGGGCACCACAGGCACTGCACTAGCAGGCCTCAGTGACGTGTGGGGCACCACAGGCACTGCACCAGCATGCCTCAGTGACGTTTGGGGCGCAACAGGTACTGCGCCAGCAGTGACGTGTGGGGCAGCCTGCGTCATATCCCTACCATTACCACGTCGGTCCCTCTGGTGTGCAGTGTCGGTGAACGTGGTGGTTGTGGGCCTCTGTTGACCTGACCAGGTTGACTCACACAAGGAGCGAAGACCCAGTCAGGTTGACCTTTGACACGCGTCAACCTGGCGGTGGCTCGTGTCGCCACCACCAGGAGAGCGGGGCTGGCGGGGAAGGTCAAAATGATCACGAGTTTTCGCGTGTGTTGTGTGTCATGAGGTCGGAGGAGTGGGTAGCGAGGCAATGGGGAGGTGGGGTGGTAAGCGGGAGGAGGGGGTTCTGCAGGTGGAGGGGACGCGTTCAAAGGACGATGATCGAGAGGACCAAATCGTCGGTACCGGAAGGGACCAAAGAAACCCCCGTTCACTGGACGCCAGTCAGGGGGTGTTGGGGTGGGATGCCGTAGGGCAACCGTTCGTAAGGGACCTGGACAATTAAGTACACGTCTTACTGACCCAAGGACCAACTTGTCGGATGTCCAGGGTTGTACGGGACAGGAGGCGTCGTGGGACTTCAGTCCAACGGCCGGGTTCACAAGCAAGAGGAAAATGTAAGTATGACTTCGACTCCGCTCCTGACGAAGTTGCTGTTGTTGTGTATATGTTCCGTAATGACGGTAGGGATCCCGTGGAGGTGCTACAGGAGGGACCATCTGGACGGAACATACGACAAAAGGTGTAACGCCCTTCACCCACAGGTGTAGCTTCCTTCACCCCAAAGGTGTAGCGACCTTCACCGACAGGTGTAGCGCCCTTCACCCACAGGTGTAGCGCCCTTCATCCACAGGTGTAGAGTCCTTCACCGACAGGTGTAGCTTCCTTCACCCCAAAGGTGTAGCGTCCTTCACCCACAGGTGTAGCGCCCTTCACCCACAGGTGTAGCGCCCTTCACCCACAGGTGTAGCGTCCTTCACCCACAGGTGTTGCGACTTTCACCCACAGGTGTAGCGCCCTTCACCCACAGGTGTAGCGCCCTTCACCCACAGGTGTAGAGACTTTCATCCACAGGTGTAGCGCCCTTCACCCACAGGTGTAGCGTCCTTCACCCCAAAGGTGTAGCGACCTTCATCCACAGGTGTAGCGCCCTTCATCCACAGGTGTAGCGCCCTTCACCCACAGGTGTAGCGACTTTCATCCACAGGTGTAGCGCCCTTCACCCACAGGTGTAGCGTCCTTCACCCCAAAGGTGTAGCGACCTTCATCCACAGGTGTAGCGCCCTTCATCCACAGGTGTAGCGCCCTTCATCCACAGGTGTAGCGCCCTTCATCCACAGGTGTAGCGCCCTTCATCCACAGGTGTAGCGCCCTTCACCCACAGGTGTAGCGCCCTTCATCCACAGGTGTAGCGCCCTTCATCCACAGGTGTAGCGCCCTTCATCCACAGGTGTAGCGCCCTTCATCCACAGGTGTAGCGCCCTTCATCCACAGGTGTAGCGCCCTTCATCCACAGGTGTAGCGCCCTTCATCCACAGGTGTAGCGCCCTTCATCCACAGGTGTAGCGCCCTTCACCCACAGGTGTAGCGCCCTTCACCCACAGGTGTAGCGCCCTTCATCCACAGGTGTAGCGCCCTTCATCCACAGGTGTAGCGCCCTTCATCCACAGGTGTAGCGCCCTTCACCCACAGGTGTAGCGCCCTTCACCCACAGGTGTAGCGTCCTTCACCCACAGGTGTAGCGCCCTTCATCCACAGGTGTAGCGCCCTTCACCCACAGGTGTAGCGTCCTTCACCCACAGGTGTAGCGCCCTTCATCCACAGGTGTAGCGCCCTTCATCCACAGGTGTAGCGCCCTTCATCCACAGGTGTAGCGCCCTTCACCCACAGGTGTAGCGTCCTTCACCCACAGGTGTAGCGCCCTTCACCCACAGGTGTAGCGCCCTTCACCCACAGGTGTAGCGCCCTTCATCCACAGGTGTAGCGCCCTTCATCCACAGGTGTAGCGCCCTTCACCCACAGGTGTAGCGTCCTTCACCCACAGGTGTAGCGTCCTTCACCCACAGGTGTAGCGCCCTTCACCCACAGGTGTAGCGCCCTTCATCCACAGGTGTAGCGCCCTTCACCCACAGGTGTAGCGTCCTTCACCCACAGGTGTAGCGTCCTTCACCCACAGGTGTAGCGTCCTTCACCCACAGGTGTAGCGCCCTTCATCCACAGGTGTAGCGCCCTTCACCCACAGGTGTAGCGTCCTTCACCCACAGGTGTAGCGTCCTTCACCCACAGGTGTAGCGTCCTTCACCCACAGGTGTAGCGCCCTTCATCCACAGGTGTAGCGCCCTTCATCCACAGGTGTAGCGCCCTTCATCCACAGGTGTAGCGCCCTTCATCCACAGGTGTAGCGCCCTTCATCCACAGGTGTAGCGCCCTTCATCCACAGGTGTAGCGCCCTTCACCCACAGGTGTAGCGTCCTTCACCCACAGGTGTAGCGCCCTTCATCCACAGGTGTAGCGCCCTTCATCCACAGGTGTAGCGCCCTTCACCCACAGGTGTAGCGTCCTTCACCCACAGGTGTAGCGTCCTTCACCCACAGGTGTAGCGCCCTTCATCCACAGGTGTAGCGCCCTTCATCCACAGGTGTAGCGCCCTTCATCCACAGGTGTAGCGCCCTTCATCCACAGGTGTAGCGCCCTTCATCCACAGGTGTAGCGCCCTTCACCCACAGGTGTAGCGCCCTTCATCCACAGGTGTAGCGCCCTTCACCCACAGGTGTAGCGTCCTTCACCCACAGGTGTAGCGTCCTTCACCCACAGGTGTAGCGCCCTTCATCCACAGGTGTAGCGCCCTTCACCCACAGGTGTAGCGCCCTTCATCCACAGGTGTAGCGCCCTTCATCCACAGGTGTAGCGCCCTTCATCCACAGGTGTAGCGCCCTTCATCCACAGGTGTAGCGCCCTTCACCCACAGGTGTAGCGCCCTTCATCCACAGGTGTAGCGCCCTTCACCCACAGGTGTAGCGTCCTTCACCCACAGGTGTAGCGTCCTTCACCCACAGGTGTAGCGTCCTTCACCCACAGGTGTAGCGCCCTTCATCCACAGGTGTAGCGCCCTTCATCCACAGGTGTAGCGCCCTTCATCCACAGGTGTAGCGCCCTTCACCCACAGGTGTAGCGCCCTTCATCCACAGGTGTAGCGCCCTTCACCCACAGGTGTAGCGCCCTTCATCCACAGGTGTAGCGCCCTTCACCCACAGGTGTAGCGCCCTTCATCCACAGGTGTAGCGCCCTTCACCCACAGGTGTAGCGTCCTTCACCCACAGGTGTAGCGTCCTTCACCCACAGGTGTAGCGCCCTTCATCCACAGGTGTAGCGCCCTTCACCCACAGGTGTAGCGCCCTTCATCCACAGGTGTAGCGCCCTTCACCCACAGGTGTAGCGCCCTTCATCCACAGGTGTAGCGCCCTTCACCCACAGGTGTAGCGCCCTTCATCCACAGGTGTAGCGCCCTTCATCCACAGGTGTAGCGCCCTTCATCCACAGGTGTAGCGCCCTTCACCCACAGGTGTAGCGTCCTTCACCCACAGGTGTAGCGCCCTTCACCCACAGGTGTAGCGCCCTTCATCCACAGGTGTAGCGCCCTTCACCCACAGGTGTAGCGCCCTTCATCCACAGGTGTAGCGCCCTTCACCCACAGGTGTAGCGTCCTTCACCCACAGGTGTAGCGTCCTTCACCCACAGGTGTAGCGCCCTTCATCCACAGGTGTAGCGCCCTTCATCCACAGGTGTAGCGCCCTTCATCCACAGGTGTAGCGCCCTTCACCCACAGGTGTAGCGCCCTTCATCCACAGGTGTAGCGCCCTTCATCCACAGGTGTAGCGCCCTTCACCCACAGGTGTAGCGTCCTTCACCCACAGGTGTAGCGCCCTTCATCCACAGGTGTAGCGCCCTTCATCCACAGGTGTAGCGCCCTTCATCCACAGGTGTAGCGCCCTTCACCCACAGGTGTAGCGCCCTTCATCCACAGGTGTAGCGCCCTTCACCCACAGGTGTAGCGCCCTTCATCCACAGGTGTAGCGCCCTTCATCCACAGGTGTAGCGCCCTTCACCCACAGGTGTAGCGCCCTTCATCCACAGGTGTAGCGCCCTTCATCCACAGGTGTAGCGCCCTTCACCCACAGGTGTAGCGCCCTTCATCCACAGGTGTAGCGCCCTTCACCCACAGGTGTAGCGCCCTTCATCCACAGGTGTAGCGCCCTTCACCCACAGGTGTAGCGCCCTTCATCCACAGGTGTAGCGCCCTTCACCCACAGGTGTAGCGCCCTTCATCCACAGGTGTAGCGCCCTTCACCCACAGGTGTAGCGCCCTTCATCCACAGGTGTAGCGCCCTTCACCCACAGGTGTAGCGCCCTTCATCCACAGGTGTAGCGCCCTTCACCCACAGGTGTAGCGCCCTTCATCCACAGGTGTAGCGCCCTTCACCCACAGGTGTAGCGCCCTTCATCCACAGGTGTAGCGCCCTTCACCCACAGGTGTAGCGCCCTTCATCCACAGGTGTAGCGCCCTTCACCCACAGGTGTAGCGCCCTTCATCCACAGGTGTAGCGCCCTTCACCCACAGGTGTAGCGCCCTTCATCCACAGGTGTAGCGCCCTTCACCCACAGGTGTAGCGCCCTTCATCCACAGGTGTAGCGCCCTTCACCCACAGGTGTAGCGTCCTTCACCCACAGGTGTAGCGTCCTTCACCCACAGGTGTAGCGCCCTTCATCCACAGGTGTAGCGCCCTTCACCCACAGGTGTAGCGCCCTTCATCCACAGGTGTAGCGCCCTTCACCCACAGGTGTAGCGCCCTTCATCCACAGGTGTAGCGCCCTTCACCCACAGGTGTAGCGCCCTTCATCCACAGGTGTAGCGCCCTTCACCCACAGGTGTAGCGCCCTTCATCCACAGGTGTAGCGCCCTTCACCCACAGGTGTAGCGCCCTTCATCCACAGGTGTAGCGCCCTTCATCCACAGGTGTAGCGCCCTTCATCCACAGGTGTAGCGCCCTTCACCCACAGGTGTAGCGCCCTTCATCCACAGGTGTAGCGCCCTTCACCCACAGGTGTAGCGCCCTTCATCCACAGGTGTAGCGTCCTTCACCCACAGGTGTAGCGCCCTTCATCCACAGGTGTAGCGCCCTTCATCCACAGGTGTAGCGCCCTTCATCCACAGGTGTAGCGCCCTTCATCCACAGGTGTAGCGCCCTTCACCCACAGGTGTAGCGCCCTTCATCCACAGGTGTAGCGCCCTTCACCCACAGGTGTAGCGTCCTTCACCCACAGGTGTAGCGTCCTTCACCCACAGGTGTAGCGCCCTTCATCCACAGGTGTAGCGCCCTTCATCCACAGGTGTAGCGCCCTTCACCCACAGGTGTAGCGTCCTTCACCCACAGGTGTAGCGCCCTTCATCCACAGGTGTAGCGCCCTTCATCCACAGGTGTAGCGCCCTTCATCCACAGGTGTAGCGCCCTTCACCCACAGGTGTAGCGCCCTTCATCCACAGGTGTAGCGCCCTTCATCCACAGGTGTAGCGCCCTTCACCCACAGGTGTAGCGTCCTTCACCCACAGGTGTAGCGTCCTTCACCCACAGGTGTAGCGTCCTTCACCCACAGGTGTAGCGCCCTTCACCCACAGGTGTAGCGTCCTTCACCCACAGGTGTAGCGCCCTTCATCCACAGGTGTAGCGCCCTTCACCCACAGGTGTAGCGCCCTTCATCCACAGGTGTAGCGCCCTTCATCCACAGGTGTAGCGCCCTTCATCCACAGGTGTAGCGCCCTTCACCCACAGGTGTAGCGCCCTTCATCCACAGGTGTAGCGCCCTTCATCCACAGGTGTAGCGCCCTTCATCCACAGGTGTAGCGCCCTTCACCCACAGGTGTAGCGCCCTTCACCCACAGGTGTAGCGCCCTTCATCCACAGGTGTAGCGCCCTTCACCCACAGGTGTAGCGCCCTTCACCCACAGGTGTAGCGTCCTTCACCCACAGGTGTAGCGCCCTTCATCCACAGGTGTAGCGCCCTTCATCCACAGGTGTAGCGCCCTTCACCCACAGGTGTAGCGCCCTTCATCCACAGGTGTAGCGCCCTTCATCCACAGGTGTAGCGCCCTTCATCCACAGGTGTAGCGCCCTTCATCCACAGGTGTAGCGCCCTTCATCCACAGGTGTAGCGCCCTTCACCCACAGGTGTAGCGTCCTTCACCCACAGGTGTAGCGCCCTTCATCCACAGGTGTAGCGCCCTTCATCCACAGGTGTAGCGCCCTTCACCCACAGGTGTAGCGCCCTTCATCCACAGGTGTAGCGCCCTTCATCCACAGGTGTAGCGCCCTTCATCCACAGGTGTAGCGCCCTTCACCCACAGGTGTAGCGCCCTTCATCCACAGGTGTAGCGCCCTTCACCCACAGGTGTAGCGTCCTTCACCCACAGGTGTAGCGCCCTTCATCCACAGGTGTAGCGCCCTTCACCCACAGGTGTAGCGCCCTTCATCCACAGGTGTAGCGCCCTTCACCCACAGGTGTAGCGCCCTTCATCCACAGGTGTAGCGCCCTTCACCCACAGGTGTAGCGCCCTTCATCCACAGGTGTAGCGCCCTTCATCCACAGGTGTAGCGCCCTTCACCCACAGGTGTAGCGCCCTTCATCCACAGGTGTAGCGCCCTTCACCCACAGGTGTAGCGTCCTTCACCCACAGGTGTAGCGCCCTTCATCCACAGGTGTAGCGCCCTTCACCCACAGGTGTAGCGCCCTTCATCCACAGGTGTAGCGCCCTTCACCCACAGGTGTAGCGCCCTTCACCCACAGGTGTAGCGCCCTTCACCCACAGGTGTAGCGCCCTTCATCCACAGGTGTAGCGCCCTTCACCCACAGGTGTAGCGTCCTTCACCCACAGGTGTAGCGCCCTTCATCCACAGGTGTAGCGCCCTTCACCCACAGGTGTAGCGCCCTTCATCCACAGGTGTAGCGCCCTTCACCCACAGGTGTAGCGCCCTTCACCCACAGGTGTAGCGCCCTTCACCCACAGGTGTAGCGCCCTTCACCCACAGGTGTAGCGCCCTTCATCCACAGGTGTAGCGCCCTTCATCCACAGGTGTAGCGCCCTTCACCCACAGGTGTAGCGCCCTTCATCCACAGGTGTAGCGCCCTTCACCCACAGGTGTAGCGCCCTTCATCCACAGGTGTAGCGCCCTTCACCCACAGGTGTAGCGCCCTTCATCCACAGGTGTAGCGCCCTTCACCCACAGGTGTAGCGTCCTTCACCCACAGGTGTAGCGCCCTTCACCCACAGGTGTAGCGTCCTTCACCCACAGGTGTAGCGTCCTTCACCCACAGGTGTAGCGCCCTTCATCCACAGGTGTAGCGCCCTTCACCCACAGGTGTAGCGTCCTTCACCCACAGGTGTAGCGTCCTTCACCCACAGGTGTAGCGCCCTTCACCCACAGGTGTAGCGTCCTTCACCCACAGGTGTAGCGTCCTTCACCCACAGGTGTAGCGTCC